>NC_141029.1:17627500-17905000 GCF_052040795.2 Danio rerio
AGGGCAAAACTCACAGGTTGTAATAGATCAATGACATAATGTTGACAGTATGCGTTTAAAATAATTGCAAACAAACCTGTTCTGTCTTTAGATGTATGACAGGTAATCATCGTCCTCATCTGTCTACCAGTCAGAAATCACAGTTGCGTGTGGATGTTTGAGTCGAGCTTCCTCATATGCATCTATAATAAAACATCACATTGTTGTTAACCTCCCGTAAAGAAAAGTTCAAATCCTGAAATACTATCAAAGTTAATTAATGCATATAATACCTATAGTGTAAATAATCAGTACACTGAAGGCTGCACAAGATTTATTCGGAGATTCATGCAGAGTGACAGCCTTATGAATCTGAGACATAGATTTGTAAGATGGTCAAGCACATGCAATATTCTGTACCCATGAAGATTAACCTACCATTGTGAAAAATGTTTGATGATGATAGCCAATAACAATAAACCATTTCAGCTGTTTGTGATGCAATTAGTAATGTAATGTCTGAAAAGCTCAATCTATGTTGAAAATGTATCAGCAGTTTACAGCTTATAATGGACTTTTAGCACACAACATGCCTATTCACGTTCAAAAGAGTGTGCCATTGACTTCTTTGGTCGTGATGTGCTGCAAAATGATCTCACTAACCTTTGTTAAACAAGAACAATGAGACTTAACCAACAAATATTGTTACCCATTCATTTAAATCAGAATTTATCACTGTCAATAACATAAAAAAAAACAAAAAAAAAAAACATCAGTTTTACATTAACTGACCATTACAGCTTGAACAAAAGATATAATTGATTCACATAGGCTAACACATATGAATTAAAGTGCATAGTAATATATTTCTCTTGGATAATTTAAAGAGAATAGTAAACAGTCGAGTTTCGATCATTTTCGTGACTAACTGCATAAACAAGATAAACAATAATATTTTATTAATCCAAAACGATTAGTTTTTATTTACACAATCACAGAATTAATACTGTTGGATAAGTATACGCCTGTACAATGATTTTTTTTCAACATCCACGGTTCTTTATAATGTTAAATCAGGAAAAAAACACGTTTTGCCAAGTTAGTTCATGGATTCGTCTACAGAAACTTTCTTTAACGCAAAGTTAGCATACACACAAATTCGTTTCATGTTTCTTTAAAATAATTAAAATAGTTTTCAGTTACTACACACGTTACAATCTAACATTGTGTAAAAGGAAAAGGAACTTTCAGACGTGTTTGTAATTGTTAGCGTTAGCATACATTAGCTCCAGTCGTGTTTCTTAAAGCAAGTTACATTTCGTATCAAACTGTTTTAAATTACTAAACGCTGTTACAACCAAACACCGTGGAAATGTTTTAAGCTCTAAATTCGCTAATTATACAGAACACAAGCAGTAAAAAGCTTACCTTTCTGACCGGAATCCACATGAAATCTTTGAAAAACCAAACTTTTTCTTCTTGTGATCTTCGTGCCATGGTGGTTGACAACCAGCTTTTTGGAGCATTACCGCCACCGTCTGGATTGGAGTTTGGATCAGGAGTTTAGTAACGCATGTGTTTATTATGAAACCAACTTCTGCTTAAAAAAAAAAAAAACAGTCTGCACAGGAGCGTGCTATCTCAAAAATAAGCGAATTTTACATAGTTTTTCTCTAGATGACATGTATAATCTATTTATAAATAATATTGTTTTGTTTGCGTGTAAACATTGCGACCATCCACACTAAATATTCTTTTTTTTGAATTGTGTAATATTTCAGTACAGTGTTTTGTATAGTTCTGGCTTGTTGTTTTTATCAGATTTTTTATTTTTGGTTTGTCACCATTGTTGAGATTCAAAGACTAATTGTTGATGTCTGTGTGTTTTTAAATTATGTCATAGATCAAACATTCTCATTGTGTATGGTGTATTGAGGGCTGATTTTCCAGTGGTGTAATGTTGTGTAATGTATATATATTCATTTCTTGCACCAGGGGCCTGTTTCAGAAAGGAGGTTAACTGAAAAATCAGAGTATTTTAACTCTGAAATAAGAGTAACTCTGGGTTTTCCGTTTCAAAATGGCAGGTTTGTTAAACTCGAGAAAGCAGGGTAAGTCAAGCCTGTTTCTGAAAGAAAGGTAACTTTAACTCAGAGTCAGTTACTGTGGTAACTTACTCTGTGAATCTAACCTGGTCAGAAGCAGGTTTTATTCTCTAAACTCAGAGTTTCTGTCGGCTCCTCCCCATTTTTAAAGATGAAGCGGACGATTACTGAACAAATTACAGTATGTAAATTAAAAAAAGATCATGATCATATGATAATGAAAATGTGTGAAAATGAACAAACCAGCAGGCTGAGCACACTGTAACATGTCAAAAAAATATGGTTTTAGTCATTCTAAAATGCCTTTACTGTTTCAGTATTAGTGTATATTATTAATTACCTCCGAACGTCTGGTGCGTGTCAAGAGTCTCCGCGTCTCATGGCATCAGACGCCCCCATGTGTTCATTGTGTTTCAGCATTGTCTTCTGACATCGAGGCGCAAGTACCTTAATTAGGCTAAATAAAGAATTAATTGACGCAGCTTCTTCTACCACAGTAAATTCTGTTTTTACTGTTAATATTTGGTGCCAGTTTAATCAGGAAGTGACCATTTTTTTCTCTTTGACTCGTTGGATGGAATTTTATTTGCATCTTTTTTGCAATATTCCAGTTTTGCACATACATTTATGTAATATATTTGGATGGAAGCATGCTATTGCCTACATTTTAGTCACACACAGAAGAACTGTACGAGAATGGCTTATCCTTTTTTAATAAATAATTAAATTAAATTCACCTTCGACATGCATGTAACTAGATTAATGGGATTATTATTCTTTCTAAAAATTATTTTTAGTACTGCTTACCTTCTAAATGTTATATTAACCTCTTTCACTTGATCAATAAAAAAGGCAGACACACAAGTGCACTGTTAAATCATTTAAAACTAATAAATGTATAAAAAAGTTTAGAAAAAAATATAAACGTCACAAATTACATTACTTATTTTATTATACTTAAATATTTAAGAACTTAAAAAGTGAAATTACACATTAACTTGAGCAGCTGTTTTCCCACGCTAACTGTCTCTTCTTCACTGATGGTTGCTTCTTTTCAAATATATACGCTCAAATTTGCTATAACTTTGCATGAGAACATCAAGTTCAGCTGGAGAAAGAAATGCTGATCTCTTTTTTTTAAGATGTTGCTATAGTCACTCGTAATATCTGTGCTCCATTGATAATGTATTTTTATAGTCACGGTGTGCGTGCTTAACTCTGGAGTTGGTCTACTCAAAGTTGATTGATCTAACTCAGATCAGCTATTCTAAAACCGAAAACTCTGAGTTTTTAATCTCTCGGTAAATCAACTCAGAGTTCAAGTTTAAACTCTGAGTTGTTTGAACTTCCTTACTGAAACAGGCCCCAGGCTAACAAGATTTTTAACAAACAAACAAGCAGGTGAAGAAAGTTTTGATATGACAACTGAATCTTATATAGTTTTTTGGCTTTTCTTACTATACAGATAGTGTGATGAATACATTTTATTATAGCAACCAATAAAAACTAAAGGTAAAATAAGCAGCTGAAGAGCCCAACAAAAGCAGACTCTGTCCGCCAACATGGTGACTTCAAATGAACAGAAATGTCATAAAGAGCTTTTGTCCACATGACAGAAATAAAATCAGAGAGATTCCCGCGAAACGCACGTTAAGCGCGTCAAACGCGCAAAACGATCAATTCGCGCAGCGCCATTCGCACGTATCGCGTCATTCGCACCGCGCCATTCGTGCAATTCGCGTCATTCGTGCCGTAGGATGTCTTTTCGCGCGTTTGCATCGACTTAACATGTAAATCATTCACGCTTGATGCGCGTTCCTCGTATGGTGTGAATGCAGCATAATGTTAGCCAAGCTGCAGCAGAGGCACGTGCAAGAGCAGAGGTTGCCCGCACAAAAGCTGAGTTTGCAAAGCGTCAAATAGATATGGAAGTCAAAAAGGCTAGGATTGAAGCAACGCTAAATGCTCTGAAAGAGGAGGGTGAAGCTGAAGCAGCTCTTGCAGCAGCAAGAGTGTTGTAGACAGCAGCTATTTGTTCAGAGGAGGGAACAGACAAGGGTAGTTCCATCGCTGCTGAACGTACCGATGAATACATCAGATTGCACTTTTTCTCAAAATCAAAGTGTGAAAGATGAACTCAATGAAGTAAGTGCAGAGCATAAAAATGTTCCAGGAAACATCCAATCAACTCCTGATGCTGCAAATGTAATAGCAAGACACAAGCCAAGGGAAAATCAGCATTCAATGCAGCCAAATTGCTTTTCCTCTCAAATAAAAAAACCCTTCACCCCAAGTACACCAGCACCTCATTCTAGTGAGGTATCTGATCTTGCAGTATTCCTTGCTCGTCGTGAGCTTCTCACTAGCAGCTTCAAAATCTTTGACAACAAGCCAGAGAATTACGTGTCGTGGAAAATGGCTTTTATGAATGCTATCGATGGTCTGAATTTAAAGGCTAATGAAGAGCTTGATTTGCTGACCAAATGGCTAGAAGGCAAATCTTTAAAACATGCTCTAAGAATAAGAGCGGCTCATGCATATGATCCTGAAGCAGGCCTCAGACAGTTGTGGCAGCGCATTGAGAAAAAAATATGGCTCCCAGGAAGTAATTGAAGCATCTTTATTTAAGCGTTTGAAGGCTTTCGCAAAGATTTCTCATAAAGATTTTAATCACCTGCAAGAGCTTGCAGATCTGCTACTTGAGGTGCAAGCAGTGAAAGAGGAGGGCAGTCTACCTGGTCTTGGGTTCCTTGACACATCAAAGGGGATAAATTATATTATTGAGAAACTACCCCATAGCCTTCAAGAAGCATGGATAGTCAAGGGAACAAAATACAAGAAGGAATATCTGTCTCATTATCCACAGTTTTCATACTTTGTCGAGTTTGTCAATGAGCATGCTGACATGAGAACAGATCCTAGCTTCTCTATACACACTTCCAACACATTGCCTCTTAGGGCTCCATTTTGACGGTCAATGCGCAGAGCACAAAACCCAGGGCACAAATGCTTTCAGGGCGTGTCAGAACACATTTTTGCTAATTTAAGGATGGGAAAATCCGCTTTGCGCCGTGGCGCATGGTCTAAAAGGGTTGAGTTTATTTTCTTAATGAGTTATAGGTGTGTTTTGAGAATAAACCAATTAGAGATCTGCAAGATGGCGGAACGGACAAGCAGCGTTTTCTAAGCTCTCGGTAATTTGCCCCAAAACTTACTAAAAAATCTATATTTTCATTACTCAAGATTACTCCAAGTAAAGTAAACATTCTAAGAAGAGACTGAAGTGTTTCATAGTTTGAAATTTTATCACAATTTACGGTCATGCCGAATGGAAAGACGGAACAGAGTTTAGCCAAAGTAACGTTTCTGGCGGATCATTACTACTCGCAAATGGAGGCATCAAGTAGTGGGACGAAGAGAAAAAATTCCCCCATCACTCCAACGAAAAGTATGATGCCACCTTCGAAGGTTAAAATTACGCAGGAGTAATAAGAAGTTGTACATACATCTCTTGTCGAAGCTATTGAAAAGCTAACACCCAGAATTGATTGCGTCGGTGACCAGCTGAAAGAAAACTCAGTCATGGTTGCTAACATCACAAAATTAGTGGAGCTGAATGCCACCGAGATTAAAGAATGCAAAACTAAGATACAAAGTATGGAAAAAGAGATGCCCCGGTTAGTAAAGGAAAACATTGAGCTGAAAGAAAGAGTCACCGAGCTAGAACGCTACAAAAGACGCTGGAACCTTAAAATACATGGCTTGAAAGAAAAAGTTGAAGAAAACACCCGAGATGTAGTTACGAGTGTCCTGTCCAAATTAGTGCCGCAGTGGAGTACTTCGATGGAATCGGTAGTGGATACAGCTCACCGTATTGACAGGAAAGAAGAAGGGAGAGATCGCCAGATTATCATACAGTTCACGATGAGATTTCATCGGGACTCCATCTGGAAACTGTCCAAAAACAATAAGACCTGCAAAGACTTGGGGATTCGCTTCAAGCAGGATTTTTGCAAAGCAGACAGAGAATCTAGTGCAGCTGTGTGGCCAAAGATGGAGCAAGCTATTGCGGCAGGTCAGATCGCATACTACAGAGGGCATGTCGGCTACATCAACGGAAACAGGGTTATTCAAGATTAGGGGAAAATAAATAAACTTTGGATCAATGCAGGTAGTTGCTTTTATACAGCACACTGAGTGATGCACTTCGATGACTTTGTTTATATCTTGTTAATAGGTTTGATATAAATATGTATGTATTTATTAGATAAGTAACGTTAGTGATAAAAAGGGTAAATTTGTTCTGAATGTTTTTGGAGAAAAATGTTACATTTGAAGGGGAGGAGAAATAATGAAACATAAATACTATGTTCTCTTGATTGTTAACTTGGTGAAAAGAGTTGACTTGTTAATGTTTAATAATAATTCATGGGGGCTTTTTGGGAGTTCTTAGATAAGAAGAAAATAAAAATAAAAACTAAGTCAGTTAGTTTACTTTGTCCTTTGTTTTTATATTATTATTTTTAGTTTTTTTTGTTTGTTTTTACAACTATGTATGTTCTCATATGTTTCACTCAACACTAGGGGTCTCAGAGATTCTGTTAAAAGAAAGTCTATTTTTCTCTTTTGTAAGAATGAAAAAGCACAATGTTTTCTTCTCCAAGAAACTCATTCTGTTGACTTAGGTGAAAAATTTTGGTCAAACCAATGGGGAGATAAAACATTTTTTTCTCACGGTTCTAATAGGTCTGCAGGAGTTGCCATTCTTTTAAATATTTTTTCTAGGAAGATTCTAACCACTGTTAAAGATACTCGTGGTCACTGGATAATTTGTGTTTTTGAACTAAATGAAAGTGTTGTGATTTTAGGAAATATATATGGATATAATAGTTCTAGCCAAAACAAAATTTTAATGACTGAGATTACAACAATTGTTAAGAATTTATGCCATAGGTATCCTACTGAAGATTTTATTTTTGGGGTAGACTTTATGGTGATAGATGAATGGCATGATAGATACCCTTCAAAATACCTGATACATCATAACAATCCCATATTGCTTGACTTTTGAAGAGCGTTTAAATTGGTGGATGTATGCCACATTAAAAATCCTGGCCTTCAAGCTTTCACATGGTTTAAACCTGATGGTTCAGTCAAGTCTAGGTTAGAATTCTGGATAATCTCTGAATTTAGAACTGGTTAAGAGTCAGACTCTATAATTTCTGCTGCACCCTTAACTGATCATTGCATGGTTAAGTTTATTCTTAGACCTACAAATGCTTATCAAAGGAGAAAAGGTTATTGGAAATTTAATTCAAATCTTCTACATAGTGTCTTTTTCTGTCATAAAATTATATCTATATATAAATATCTATATATAAATAAGTCTTATACAGAGAAATGGGAATATTTAAAGTAAAAAATACGTCAGATATCTATATCTTACGGTAAATTAGTTAGCAGGAACAATAAAAAAATAATTAGAAATTATTAAAGAAATTAACAGCATATGTACTAAATCTCTCCTAAGTGAAAATTATAAACAAAAGCTACTCATACTCCAATCTGTCAATATTTATGTTGACAAAGCCAAAGGTGCATATATAAGATCAAGAGCTAAGTGGATAGAGGAGGGGGAAAGAAGTTCAGCATGTTTTTGTAGACTGGAGAAAAAGAGAAAAGAGCGTAACAGTGTTAAAGCCTTAATGATTAATGATTAAAATTGTACAGATCCTAAAATGATCTCTGATGAAATCTATTGTTTCTACAATAATTTATATTCCTCCTCGTATTCACATACAGATGCTGAAGCCTTTTTTGGTTATGTTAAAGATTGGATTCCAAAAGTAGATGAAAGTTTTAAAAATGTTTGTGATGCTGATATTAGTATATGGAAGAAGTGAAAAGAGCAGTTAATAGTTTATCATTAGACAAATCGCCTGGCTCTGATGGATTAACGAGTAACTTCTATAAGTATTTTTGGAAGTATATTAAAAAACTATTTTTTAATATGTTGAAAGAAATTTCTGAATTCCATATTCTTCCAACAACTATGAAGCAAGGTATCATCACTCTTATCCCTAAACCTGGAAAAAATCCTAAATTAATAGACAATCTTAGGCCCATAACTGTGCTTAATTGTGATTATAAAATTTTAACTCATATATATGCAAACAGATTAAAAACTGGAATTTTAGAGATTATTTCAGAGACACAGTCAGGTTTTTTAAAAGGGCGCTCAATTCACAATAACATACGGCTGGTACTTGATTTACTGGAATATAATCACATGATTGAAGATGGTTTCATTTTATTTCTAGATTTTTTTTAAAGCTTTTAATACGATTGAACATAATTTTATGTTTCGTACTTTAGAAGTATTTAGTTTTGGAGAGAAATTTATTAATTTAGTTAAATTAATTTACAAAGACTCAAATAGTACAGTAATATTACCAAATGGTATCTCTCCAAGATTTTCAATTGACAAAAGAAATCAAACAGGGCTGTCCAATCTCTCCCCTACTTTTTATTGCTGCAGCAGAAATGCAGTCTGTCCTTATTAAAAAATCAGATTTTGAAAAACTATCTGTATTTGGTAAACATTTAGTCATCAGCCAATTGGCAGATGATGCAACTATATTTATGAAAAACATTCACCAAGTTCCAAAAATTCTTGAAACCATCGAATTCTTTTCAAAGGCCTCTGGCTTAAAGTTAAATCTTAAAAAATTATGAATTATTACCTATTCATAGTTTTTCTCTGTCAACCATTTATAATTTTCCTGTTAAAGACACTGTTAAATACCTGGGTATAGAGATCACGAGGGATTATTCTTCACTTAATAATTTGAATATTTGGAATACCTTAGATGAGTGGAAGTCTATTTTAAACTTGTGGTCTCAAAGAGACATTTCTATTATTGGTAGAATTTTTCTTACAAAAATGGAGTGCATTTCTAGACTTGTTTACCCAGCCTACTCAATTTCTTTTCCTAAAAATGCAATAAAAGCTATAAACCAAGCTATTTTTAATTTCATCTGGAAAAGAAAAACACACTACATTAGAAAAGGAACATTGGTCAAAAAATATGAAGAAGGAGGTCTAAAAGCCCTTGACATTGAATGTATTAATGGTACAATTAAAATAAATTGGCTTAAATCCTTTTTGAAAAATGAAAAAAGTTTTTGGTTTTATATTCCCAGTCAAATTTTTAAGAAGTTAGGAGGTATCCATTTTTGCTTAGATGTGATTATGACCTAAAAAAAAAAAAACCTGTTAAGTTATCAGTGTTGCATCAACAGGTTTTACTTTACTGGAAAATTATATACAAGCATAATTTTAGTCCCCATAATATTCCTAATTTTAATTTATTTGACAGAAAACAATATGATAATATTATTAAAGCTATCCCACAATCTATATTTCAGATGTCTGGTAATCTATCTCAAAATAATATAACACCTTGCCTTCCTCAGCATTTGGTGGATGGAGTTTCAGTTATCGATATACACTTATCCAATACTGTAATCCGAAATATTTTAAATAAAGAACTATATCCCTTTCATTCAAATAAAAAAAAAATATTATTTTGTTATTTCTCTATAGGGAAAAAAATTAAATTGCTTAGAACTAAATATTTAAAGTTTCCAGTAGCACCAAAAGTAAAGGAAGTCCATTTTAAAATTCTTAGTGGAGTCTATCCTTCTAAAGAATTTTTGAGACGTCGATTTGGTTTTGATGAAAACAATTGTTTCTTTTGTGATGATCAAATGGAAACTACAGAGCATCTTTTCTATGACTGTTTGCTTGTGCCTTTTGGGAAGATTTGCATTATTGGTTATTCTCTAAGTTTGAAGATTTAAATGCTTTAACAAAAGAAAATGTACTGTTTGGTTTATTTTTGAAAGATGAAACACATGATTTAGCAATTAACACCATTATTATTCTTGGGAAGTTTTTTTTTTTTTTTTTTTTACATACGGTAAAAATAGGTTCTTAAGAATTTCTCCCAAATTTTATGTTTTTCACAAGGAACTATGTCTTTATTTTTTATCGCTTTAGCAAATGAAGAAAAAGAATGCTGTAGTTCTCTGTGATTTAATAGAACAACTTGAACTTGCTGACAACCCCTAGATGTTGTTGCCTTTTGTTTTTTATTTATTTATTTTATTTTTTATTTTGTTATTATGTTTTGTTTATGATGCTTGTCTGCTGTCTGGTTAAAAAGATTTGTATTTTGTACCAGGCCATTTATAGTTGTATTGTTTACTTTGTTCAATAATGTTATTTAAAAAAAAATATAAAATAAATAAATAAATAAACCAATTAGAGTCTCATCTCCCATTCCCTTTAAGATCCAGCTGCGTCGCGCAAAGCGCATTTGCTATTTACAGGACGTAAAGTAAGTCTAAGCAAACAGTTAACAGTTAACAGTTTTTTTCAACAGAAAACTGTTAAACAGAGCATCTACTGCATGAGAATGAGAGATAATGGATCTACTTTCACTTTCGCTTTTGGATAGGGAAACCTTTATGCACAAACATGAATTAGTCTATAATTAATTGCGTTTGTTATGCGCAAATATTCGTTTCAAAACTATTTCTAAATTCAGTTCTTATTTCCCGCAAACGAATAAATGAACAATAATAACGAAGTTTGCTCAAAAACCTGAGTTATATCCTAAAACACATGCAGTGCCCCATATGGTCTAAAACATGCAGGTGGGCAAATCTAAGCTTGTTTTTAATAAAACAAATATAAATATGGATATAATAAATAATACTGCTAATAATAATAACATTATACAAAAGCAATATGTTATGAATGAACTGAAAAAGCCTCCCGAGATGAAGAAGACATAAAAGCAGTGATTTTTCATGTTTATGTAGGCTAGAAAATAATATGTTTTATATTATTATAAAATATGTTTTATAATATATATATATATATATATATATATATATATATATATATATATATATATATATATATATATATTTTTTTTTTTATATATATATATCCTTAATATTTAAATTTAGCAGTGTGTAAGTGAGGTGCAACTCTGCGCTGGAGTTTAGACCTGATTTGTTTTGGTCTAATGAAAAATCTATTTTAGTTTTTCAAAATAGCAATGCGCCAGCAGTGCGCCTTAGAACGCCTTCCTTTTTAGACCAGAACGCATATGGGCGCACATATGAGCGCTAATGCATTTGCTATTTAAACAGCGTGGCGCAACGCCTCAAAACGACTCTTGCGCCAAGCTGAAACTAGCAAAAGACTATTGCGTCTGTAACACCTATGAAGACTCAAGGCGGGGAGAGAGCTAAACCTACCTCAACAGTAACAACGTCTGTCTGCACAGAGATATGTGGAACAGGACTAAAGGGAAAGTCATGCTCAAAAATCTGTCTCGTCAATGTGTACCCTGATGGTCATCCTGAGCATAAGAAGCGCATTTATGTCATGTTGGATTATCAGAGTAACCTCTCTTTAGCAAGATCAGCCTTCTTTCATATGTTTAACATCCAAGGCGAAGTCTTTCCATACACTATGAGGACATGCTCAGGAACAGTTGATACTAGCGGGAGGAGAGCAAAAGACTTTGTGGTTGAGTCATTAGATGGAAAGGTATCAATGATGCTTCCTACACTCATAGAGTGCAATTCAGTTCCTGACAACAGACAGGAAATTCCCACATCCTCATCTTTGGGCCATTGCTTCTCAAATACCTCCTCTTGATCCTGCAGCTGACATCCTTATTCCCATTGGGAGAAATCCTATCCGGGCACACAAAGTCCGTAAACAGAGAAATGGACCCCATAATGCTCTATATGCCCAACTCCTCGATCTAGGATGGGTGATTGTAGGAGATGTGTGTTTTGATGGAGCACACAAACCCAGACACTTTATAAGAAGCACGAAACGATTCCATGACATCGGAGAAAATATCTTCAAGCAAACCAGTGAAGATAATATGTTTGCATTATCTAGAGAAGATGAGTCTTTTTTAGATATTATGGACAATGCATTTACCAAAGACGAGGCAAACAGTTGGGTGGCTCCACTTCCATTTCGTTGTCCCAGGGAACGCCTGCCTAACAACAAAAGCCAAGCATTCAGTCATCTTTTGTCACTCCGCCATAACCTGAAAAAGAAGCCAAACATGAAAGATAATTTTGTGGAATTCATGGAGACAATGTTGAAAAAAGGACATGCTGAGATTGCACCCCCTCTTAAAGACAATAAAGAATGTTGGTATCTCCCAAGTTTTGGCGTTTATCACCCACAAAAGCCTGGGAAGATAAGGATAGTCTTTGACTCAAGTGCTCAATACGACAACATATCCCTAAATCAAGTTCTCCTCAAAGGCCCAGATCTGAATAACAGCCTGATAGGTGTCATACTCTGCTTCAGATCCGACACGCATCCTGTGATGGCAGACATTGAGCAAATGTTTCACAGTTTTCTGGTCAAAGAGGAACATCGAAATTACTTGTGATTCTTGTGGTTTCAAGATCACAACATTGATTTACAGGTTGTGGAATACCGCATGAGGGTGCATGTTTTTGGCAATGCCCCTCCCCATCAATCGCTGAATATAGACTGAAGCAAACAGCTATTGAGGGAGAGCTGAAATATGGACGAGATGCCAGGCTCTTTGTTGAGCTGCATTTCTATGTGGACGATGGGTTGAAATCATTCAGTTCAGAAGCTGAGGCTATTGATGTACTGCACAAAGCTTAAGATATGGTGGCCAGTTCCAACCTCCATCTGCACAAAATCTCATCCAACAGCCCCACTGTCATAGCAGCCTTTCCGAACAAGGATCTGGCAACTAATCTGCAAGGACTGGATCTTGGTGTGAACTTGCCAGCAACTAAGCAAAGCTTAGGATTGTGTTGGGAGTTGTCAACAAATGTATGTCAACAGTATGTTCGTATTTCAAAAATCCATCAGTGACAAACCTTACACTAAGCGAGGAGTGCTTTCTACCATAAATAGCTTATATGATCCTCTTGGATTTATAGTACCTGTAAGCATTGAGGGGCGCTCCATTCTTACAGATCTCTGGAGATGCGGACGATTGGGATGCTGTTTTGCTTAAAGAAAAACAGGAACGATGGCAAAAATGGAAGGACTCTCTCGAACATCTCCAAGGGTTAGAAATCCCAAGAATGTACACATCCCACTTCATTATCTACAGCAATTGTCTTTTGCGATGCTTCCACCAAAGTTGTAGGCACAGCAGCTTATATGAAAATCCCTAATGAAGATGGTCATAGTGAAGTGGGATTTGTCTTTGGCAGAGCAAAACTAGCTCCAAAGCCAGATGTCTCTATCCCTTGACTCGAGTTGTGTGCAGCTGTACTCGCAATTGACGTAGCAGAGATGCTTCAAGAACAGCTGGACACAAAACTAGATGATGTAAGGTTCTACACTGATTCCAAGATAGTGCTAGGATACATCTTCAATAAGACAAGGCGTTTCTATGTCTATGTTCACAACCGCATACAACGCATTAGACACTCAAGTCAGCCTTATCAATGGAATTTTGTACCAACTCATCTAAATCCAGCTGATGCTGCAAGCCAAGGTCTCCCCTCTGAAATGCTGGCTTCACCCTTTTGGTTCACAGGACCCAAATTCCTCCTGTGTTCAAGACAAGATAAACTCGAAGAAAGTCCCTACGCACTTGTCAGTCCTGAAACAGATGTAGAACTTCGTCCTGAATGTGTTACCTGTGTTACTAACCTGTCACAAGAAAGTCTTGGAAGTGCAAGGTTCCAGAGATTTTCTAGTTGGAACTCACTGTTTAAGACTGTAGCACAGCTGCAGCATATAGCGAAGTCTTTCTAACCTGGTTTTGTAGTCTGTCATGGATGGCACCTTAGCGGCCAATATAGAGAAGAAGAGCAGCTCAGGTAGGCGAGGGTTGCGATCATTCTGATTGTCCAGAAGGAAGTCTACAGAGATGACTTTAAAAAGCTAGAACAAAGGTCAGTCTGTGCAAAGTTCAAGTCCTCTTAGCAAACTCTGTCCATTCATTGATGCAAAAGGACTTCTCAAAGTAGGAGGTCGGTTGAAGAGAGCTCAACTAACATCTGAGGAAAAGCATGCATCTTTAGTACCTGTTAAACATCATGTTACCCAGCTTTTAATTCATCACTTTCATGAGAAGGTATGCCACCAGGGCCGTCATCTCACGGAAGGTGCCATCAGGGCAGGAGGATACTGGATAGTGGGAGGCAAAAGATCAGATTGGATCAGGCATGATTGGAGTTGCCTGACGCATTCTTGATGCAACGCTTCTGCAACAGGGCCCTACAAGACTCACACATGAAGTTTTGGTTACATTCATGGCAGAAGTGAGTGCAATTGTAAATGCTCGCCCCTTAACTACAGTGTCTATGGACCTAGAACAACTAGTTATACTAACACCAACAATGTTGTTCACACAGAAAATTGGAGTACCACCGGTACCACCAGGTCAATTTGAAGAGCATGACCTGTGCAGAGCACAGTGGCGTCGTGTTCAGTACTTAGCCAATGTCTTTTAGAGAGGATGGAAGAATGAGTATGTGAGTCGACTTCAAGGATGGCGCAAGTGGCGCACAGCTAGGCCAAACCTGCAGAATGGAGATGTGGTACATTTAAAAGATTCTCAAGAGAAGAGAAACGATTGGCCAGTTGGACTCATAACTAATACCTACCCAAGTCAGGATGGCAAAGTAAGAAAGGTGGAAGTAAAAATTATAAAGAAAGGTGAACAAAGATTCTTCCAGAGACCAATTTATGTCCTTACACACCAGTGACTGAGGTTGTTCTTCTGGTGTCTAAGGACACAAAATGAGGCTTAACACTAGTTATTGCTGTGTCATGGCAACACCTTTGTGACTGTTCCCCAAGTTAGGAATGACGTCTGAGGATGTCAAACAGGGAGTATTCTGACCTTATGCCATAATTTGTTAAACACTGACACCTAGTGGACACCCCAAGTACTGTTTTAGTTTTATCAGTAAATCAGCCATTTTAATCTCTTTAGAGCACATGGTGCAGAGTGTAGACGTGCATTCACATCCATCGCACATATTTCGCCCTTGAGATTGCAAAATCTGTAAGTTTGAACATATATTCATAAATTTAAGTTGATACGAATGTGTATTTTGTTTAAAAGTATGATTTAAGTACTTGGATATGTTTTATTCTGTGTTGAATGCAGTGCTTTGTAAAGTAACAGTCAATCTGTTAGACTAAGTTATCTTTATGTTATTTTTGTCATTTTATGTTACAGTTTCACAAGCTGACCTTCAGTAAAGAGATTATAAAGATGAAAATTGTCTATGACCATTACTGGGGACTTTGTTTAGCTCTCTGTCGAAGCACTGCTTAGAAACGCTAGCTGGGGGCAGAAGAGTCGTTCATTTTTGTATTGAATTTCTGCAACATAAAAAACAAAATGCATGTATTTACTGTACTTAACCCAACAACAGTTTATTATTATTGTATTTTGAAAAGAAGTTTAGAGGTTTAGTTTACAATGTGTGATTTTGAGTTTGAAATTAACTGTTTTGCCAATTGTAAAACCTGGTTCGCAAGCTCGAGATATTCCTCAGTTATGAGCCAAAAATCTATTCGTGACCTTAGGATGCTTGACCCTCCATACATCTATAAGAAAGTTAACCTGGCAAAACTCCCGAATAATACTTTTAAGATGATGACTTGTAAAACTAGAAGTAGATCTATCCATCCATTCATCAGATGCCAAGTTAAAATCACCTCCAATTAGTACCAAATTTGTATTAAATTAAGATTTAAAATGTCAAACAACCTCTGTTAAATCGGATAATAAAGACTTGTTTTGCACAGCACTATTATAGCCATACACATTCACTACAATAACAAAAGTACCTTTGCTGTTAATCACAGCAGTAAGCCAATGTTCATATTCATCAAACTGAAAAGTCACAAACTTCCCAGGACAATTGTTGAGGCATATATCGACACCTGGGCCCGGTTTTTCAAAAGGTTTAATCGGGATAAAATTGATCCGGATTTAGTAATCCTGTATTTGCAATCCGTGATTACGCAATCAAGCTTACTTTTTGAGCCAGTTTTTCAAAGCAACATTGGATTGAATCATTCTGATCCAGATAGGAATTTTTTATGATCACTAAATTTGGATTACCAGTGCTCAATCACAATGTAGATGGATAGATAGGCCTATGTAAAGAGCAACAAGTAGAATAGCCAGTGTGGGGTAAATATAAATTTATTTTTATTTGAAATGAAAACTAAGAAAATTTTATAAATAATAAAATAATAAAAAAGCAAGAAAAACCGCACCCCAGCAGTCCGCTCATCTGAGATCTACAACACTGTACATTGAGGATATTTATAATAAGTTTCAAATATAGATGTATTGAATAAAAAAAAGACAATGTTGAAACCTCCACAATAATGTCAGACTTCCTTATCTGATGTGGAGGGAGCAGCTTGTCTAAGCGTATTCTTTAGGAGTCAGATCTCAAGTGTGGTCTTGGTTTGCTGCAGTTTGGTCAGAGTCAGTTGTTCCTTTGCCAGATGAAGCTGAACTTCTATGGGATGATTTTTGTGCCAATAAGAATGAACGTAACTTTACAAAACTGAACGTAACTTTCCAAGAAACGATCAAAAATATGGCACTGCAAAAGAAGAAAATCACAATGAAAACGAAAAAATGAACTCAGTCGCACGAATTTAACATGCTCTTCAAATATGCTTCATTCTTTGTTAATGATTTTCAAAGAGTCGTTTTCGCGAATCATGGATTTTGAATGCGTTGCCACAGCTTTCGCTTAGGCTTCGCAAATTTTCGTTTGCTGTTTTGGCACAAACTTCTCATGGAGGCGGGCTTAAAAGCGATCTACTCTGATTGGCTAATGAGCTTTTGATGGACAGTTGCTCTCTGACCTGGAAGCACAGACGATGACGTCAGTGGAGCGCATATCGAAAAGTTGTTGCGGTGTGCAATACGTCGTGCTTTATGTTAAGTATTAATGTTAGTATTTTACCTACGGTCGGCTCTTTCTAAAGATGACCTCCCGGGAGAGACATGGAGCGGCATCATCTTCCACCTCATCTTGTCCCTCAGGGCAGCTTGAAGTAAGTTCGTGTTGCTAAAGTAATGTTTATCAATAACATTAATAAAAGTTTTATTCATGTACAGTGTGCAACAGTTCTGGCTTTATTTAACACTTTTATTGTTTAAATGTTGTGTTTAGAAACGTTATACATTTTTGGTTTATTGTGTAAAAACGTTTAATGTATATAAAGATACAGTGTAGAGATGTCAATATAAAATAGATATTGCCTTCTTTTCTTTTAAAGAGCCCATATTATACATGAAATAGGGTCATATCTTGGTTGTAAGGGTCTCCAACAACAGTCTAATATGCATGCAAGGTCAAAAAACACTTTCATGGTCTTATAATCTGCATTTATTTTTACCTTATTATCCCAGCGACTCCCGTATGAATCGTCCAGTAATTCATTTGTTCCCAAACCCTTCCTTAGCGCGAAGCAAATCTGCGCTGATTGGACCGATGACAGTCTGTCGCGATTGGTCGACTGCCTTCGGTCAGAGAGTGAAATGCCCAATAGCTAATCAGCAATATAAAAAGTAATCACAGTTCATACATGCTCGATAGTGTAGGCGTGGATTTTAGCTGCCACACACATACAAAAACACACACACACCTCCGGACGACAACGCTCCCGCTTCCGCCCGCACCCGCCAGGTTTTAGCCTGAGAACCCGCCCCGTTTTTTTTGCCCGCCACGCCCGATCCCGCTAAAGAGCGGGGGAGAACACAACCAAAAATCACCCTGCTATAAAGTCCAGACAGCCAAGCTGTCTGTATAAACACACACACAGCACCAAGCACACAAAGCTCTCGCTCTCTCTCTCTATCTCTCTCTCTCTCTCACGCGTGCGTGCGCACTAACACACATACACACAAGCACCAAGCAGACACATCTTTCTTATTCGCATAGCAATATTTATTAGGAAATTTATTCCCGTGCCACAGAAATCTGGCGCGGGGACAGCCGCGGGTATGCAGACCTCTACCACGGAGCTCCATAAACAAAGCAGCACGCGTCGCGTTTTTAACGTGACTTTGCACGCGATAAGAGAATATAGCCAGTTAACCTGATACAGTACACTCGGTTACAAGTAACAAATCACAACTAAATACATTTGCAAGCTAGAGTCAACGAGGCAACAACTTTAATCGCAAGTACTTACACTTGAGAAATGGAAGAAACCCATCCTGACGTCCATCAGTAAGTTACTCTTTACTGATCCTTCCTTTAACAAACGCAGATGAAGTATTCTTTGTAGCATGTAGCTTCCAGAAGTTTCCAGTAGTTTCCAACTGCTTGGTTATAATGCTGATGTTTCATCTTTAGGTAGAGACTTGATATAATATCCATCTGCAGTGTGACTTCAATCGACCGGCATGTTTGTGTGCGTGTGTTTGTGTGTGTGTGTGTGTGTGTGTGTGTGTGTCTGGGTTTCTGCGTCAGAGGGCGGGGCCTCAGGTTTGAAATCTCCCGGATTTGCGCGTGCACGTGAATAACTTGGTTTCGTTCATACGTCATGGCGAAACACCTAATGACTCGGTATCAAGGCGACTCGTTTGAAGCACTATGAGTCGACTCTTTTATAGATGAATCAACCGTGTTAAACACTGTATTCTTACAGATTTAAGCCTTAGCTGGATACTTCACTTCACTTAGAGCTGTGTTACACACTACATGGAGGGGAATTTTCAGAAACCCATAATAAGGCCTCTTTAATGCTACTTGGTCAGGACCAAAGACAAGTCACTTTTCCAGGTAGACATAACACTGCTGAATATGAGACACTTTCAGACTCAGAACCAGAGGTAAGATAAATTGTTTAAATAAACCTAATGAGTATTCTGTAAGATTCATGTGGAAATATGTCAAATGTTTTGTCTATTTCTAGCTGTCCAATCTACCTCCTGATTCACCCGATTTATCTCCTGCTACTGAAGAAAAGGTAATCACCTAGTTGCTTGGGTTGACATTATTCTTACTTCTTTTAATGTGTATTTTACATCATTACATGCTTTTTAATCAACAGAGGCAAAGTGTCCTGTTTGTCTGCAAAGTTTAAGTACTTTTTTCTGTAGATAAATAATAAAGGTGTTTTTTTAACATTATTTTAGCTTAGCTGTTGTATTACACTCTCTAGTGCCATACAACACAAATAACAAAGAATAGAAATGGCTCCTACAATGAGTTGAAAATGTACTTGCTGACTGTAGAAATTGTTTTTCACAATTTTTGTGAAATTGTGTTTTTTTTTCTCGTTATTGTTATAGAGTTGCTGGGGAAATATTTGCCGTAAGTCTCGCGCAAGGTGGTCCAGCTCCACGATATTTACAGGAATGGTGTTACAATTACCTTCTAAGTGGAAACCTTGAAAACATCACGGTGGATAATGTTAATAACATGGCAAAACAAGGAGAATATAAAGAGGTATCATGTTATGCATTCCTTAAGTCTATATTCTAAACAATGTGAGTTTACTAATGAGATTGTAAAACAATGTTTGTTTCTGTTCTATAAAGAGCAATTGCAATGCATGCCGCTGCTCGACGGACTCGTATGCTTCAACAGCTCTGTGAGGGTCTCCAACTTTACCGTCTAGTGGATATCATGGAGCAGAACAAAGAAGTTTGCCGTGGCCTCTTTGTTTTTGAAGGTGGCAATGATCAGGTGAGGTGCATAACTTCTGTAAAAAATGTTGAAGCAGTGGTTCTCATTTCAGGTCTTGGGGGCCCACTGCTCTGGGCTGCGTTTCCCAATAGCATTGTAAGTTGATAGTAGAACCAATGTTACCAATGGAGCTATGATCAACTTGGGTTTTGTATTACTTTGGAAAACACAGCCCAGCACAATTTGTATTTTATTTTTTTTTAACGCACCTGATTCAGGTCATGAGCTAGTTATAAGACCACTCCATGAACTAAACCAAGTATGTCAGATGAAAGAAACATACAAAATGTGCAGTGGGTCTGCAGAACTGGAATTGAGAACCACCGTGTTAGAGAAAATGTTTGTGTGCTGCATACAGAATGCTCTTTAGATGATGTCTTTTTTTCCCCCTCTTAACTTACCTTGTCATCTTTCTTGTTTTTCCAGGGGGACTCTCAATACATCGTATCACATCTTGACCACAAAATGAGTGAGAGCACTCTGAAGCACAGCGAAGAAATGCAAATCTTGAATAACTTCCAGGATTTTCTTATGGAACTCGAAGGTAAGTTTGTTGTTATTCCAAAACGTTTGAAAGGCAGATGCCTATTTTTAGAGCTTAAATACATAATATATGTTTACTGCCCTAGATGGAGATCCTGAGGATGAGGAGGCACTTTGTGTGTCAAAAGTAATGCAGTGGCTGTCTGGTCAAGCACACGTGCATTTGCTTCTTTCAGAAAGACAATATTTTAAAACCACTGTTCAATTTGACCATACATGCATGGAACGTATGCCAGACCACAGAATTTGCTACCCTGTGGTCAGTGCATGGACCCAGACAATAACATTTCCCACTGCACATTCAACAAGTTTAAATGAATTTAAAGAAAACATGAAAATTGCAGTGCAACAGGGAGCTTACTTTTACAGGGTGTAGAACAGATTTGTTAATACACGTTTTTGTCCTTTTGTCCTTTTAATTGGACTTGGAGCTTTTAAAAAAAGAGATAGACACAACTCTTTGTCATTTGTTTTATTTTCGAAAGAGTGGCTTATAAGATTTCAAAACATTGCTATGACATTAGTTTTACATAAACATTACATGTGTATTCTTGTGAATTAAATTTCTGATGGAACTACATGTGTTTTTGTAAGTTTTTCTTGGCAAGGTTTTAAATTTGCACAACATTATGAAGTTAGTTTTGCCTAAATGTTCCATGTGTATTCATGTAAATTCAATTTCTGATGGAACTACATGTGTTTTTGTATGTTTTCCTTGTTAGAAGTGAAATTTTAAAGCAGTCTTTGAATAATATCAAGTGACTGGACATAGAGCTCTCGGTTATTCAACGATGATGTCAAGGATCAATAAATCCCTGCAGAAGAGTGTTGTAAAAAAATAAAATAAATGAGTGAAAAGAAGAGAGAACCCAGTCCAGGAGACTCGAAACAAGCAGAATTCCTTTATTGAGACGTGTTGGTTAATCTGCAGTCATACAGCGTCTTTAAGATGTCCAATGTGTCTGCAAGAGCCTACTAGAGGTCCGTAGTCTGCAAGTTCTTTTACAAGTCTCTCACAAGTCTCACACAAGTCTGAATTAGTCTGAATTGAGACAAAGATTTCATGGCTATATTGTGTTCTTAGGAGGAGGGGATATGGCTAAACAGAGCATGCAAATTAAGAGTTGGAGTCAGCATGGCATAGGTGTTAAAAAACAGCCCAGCTACTGACCACACAAGTTAATCAACATAGGGTTTCTGTAGCATAAAAGCAACACCCGAAGACAAAGACAGAGTCGTTTAAAGCATTTGCATCACTGGCTTAGCCTGTAGTGAGAGAGATAAAGGTTAAATGTCCCTCCTAGCTGGGATGTTAATGAAATTATATAATTAAAAACCAGAGAATATAACTTTTCAGTTATACGTAGATTACTGTTCATTTGGAATTAGTTGATAGAAATTTATATTTCCACAGTTCCCCCTTTGAGAGTTATTTAAAAACTCTCACAAAAAAATATAAATTTATAAGCTTTCCCAAAACTATTCAATGGCTTCTGTTTGATAACAGAAGCCCCATCTTCTAGTCATGTAACTTGAAAAGTTACAGGCACATTTAACTTATTCTGTGTCATTTCAATATCTACGTAGATGTAAGTGTAGATTTCAAAACTGTTCACACGTTTATGACAATCAGTTGTAATGTCATAAATCCTACATGATGACACAAAAAATCATGTAGTTAAACTGCAGATCTTCTGAAAGTCCATGGCTTGTGAATAGTGTTCCGTCTTTTGTGAGGTGTGTTTCTTGTGGTTCTTCTCCAGCACAGAGTTGATCTGATGACTTCCTGTCATTCCTGGATCTCCGTAGTGATGTTCTAGTTCAGAGTGTTTCTTGAGAAGATGCAGTGTTTGTGTTTACCTGCACACAAGAAAACACGGAAACAGCAGACCAGCAGTATTCATGCATAGACTTGTATGATCATACAGTTCATGTGTCTAGTTATTCAGGTGATCGTATAGTGGTGTTAAGTTGATGATCGTGTAGTGTTGTGTATTTTCTGTCTCCTAATCTTAAAGTTATGACACCTATAAAACAGTGAGGTGAGGATAAATGGGGAAAAAGGGAGTCTTCACCACAGGGTGCGGCCCCTGAAGCCTGTTGCTTTCAGTTCTGCCCTGGGCTCCTCACTGGTTTGTGTGTCCTGTTCTGTCCCTGAGTGTGGTGGGCAAACTTTTAAAATGTGAGACACAAACTATCATTCAATAAATATCAGTCCTATCAGACATCATAACATTGAATGGGTAGTGATTGGAAAATGTGCTAAACACATTTAAGGCTGTAAGTGGACTTAAGCAGAGTTCCCCAATAAAAAGGAAGAAGTTTCCTTTGTGTCTTTTTACAAAGAGTCTTTCATCTTAATTGTAAATGAACTGGGACATTAAGCACTCACAGCCAAAAATGGTTAGCATCTTTGTGGACAGCTCAATGGATTTAGTGATGAAGGGAGGGGTATGTTGAGAGCATTTAGCAAACAGTTCAGAAGTTGATTTACCCTGTTCATCTCTTTAAAATTATTTTTATTCTTTCTACACTCCCTCATCCAATGTCCTTTTTTACCACAGTAATGACAACAGATATTTTTCCTAAGACATTTGTGATTTGATGTCTTTTCTGTGTTGACCTTAGTGGCGGCTGCTTCAAATCTGACTCTGTCTTTGATGTAAGAGTCTCTTTCCCACAAAGCTAAACTGTTCATATTATTTCTGAGAGTGGTGGAAGACCAGGTGATGTTAAGAAATGGCAAAGCTTGTCTGTATTCAGTTGCAAGGCCATCTGACCAGATGCGGACTAGGGGTCCCTTATCATTTAGCACACTGTCCGAATTATCAGCTAATCCACTGTAAGTTATGGCGGATTGACAAAATCTCTCAGTGAATTCATTCACAGATTCATCTTTCCTTTGCACACAACAAGTAACTTTTGACCAGTCAATCTTTGGGCCAACAATGTTCTTTAGAGCTTTCAAAACACCCTCTCTCAAATCATCCTTACTGGCATGTTGTAATTTAGAGGTCACAGTATGCTCAAAACTGTTGAATTCAGATTCAGTGAGAATTTGAGACATTAGCTACGTGACTTCTGTTAATGACATGTCATAAAGACGCATTTTGCTGATTAGTGCTCTGCTAAACTCTGAAAAATTTGTGCGTGCTGATGGTAAGCTTTGAGATAATCTGTCTATTTCTCTAGGTCCTAGTGTTCTGGAAACGGTTTGAATTTGAACAACAGAAGTGTTGTTGTGTGAACTCTCAGTTCTCTTAGATCTTCTGGCACCACAAACCTCTACTGAGCCTATAGGTAAATCGCTATCTGACTGGATGGAAATGTCTTTTTCAGAGACAATTTGTAAGTCAGGATGTTTATTATCAGGCTGACTAATCTCCTCAATGTCAGTTTTTGATTTCTTGAGGTTCAGTTGTTTTGTTAATGAGGTTATCTTAGCATGAAGCTCTTGGATCTGTTTTTCAAATTCTGATTTAGCTTGAGCTTGTTGTTTAGCTCGAGATAAACTGAATTCTCTGTAGCAGCAGATAATGCCTTTTACATTGTTTTTGCGAATGCATGCATCGAGCACTTTCTTGCATTCATCTAATGTCCAAACATCATCTGGGTCAATGCTAAATTTCTTTGTCAAATTTAGTCTGACTGACTCTGTTATTGAGTCCATGTGCTGTCGTAGCAGCGATTTGAAATCCTGATCTGACAATAAAGGAGTTTTTAAACTACCTTTTTCAGTTGTAGTGATCAGTCTTGTATTCTGTCTGAACATTTTGTGAGCTTATTATCACAAAGTAAAAATACTAAAACTTTTCAGATGAAAGTGTAGTAATTTCTTCTCTGGCGAAACAGAGGGTAACAATATTAGCACATGTTGCTAAAACTTCCTGCCTGAACAAGAGATAACATCAGTTAGCTTGTATAGCTAAACTTAAACTTCTCTGGTTGAACAGAGGTTAAACAAAATAAAATAAAATAGCGCATAAGGCTTAACTTCTCTAAAGAGAGGATAGCTTTTTAAAAGAAAAATAGCACGTAAGGCTTTACTTCTCTGTCTGAACAGAGGATAAAACTGTTACTTCTCTATTGAAATAGAGAATAACTTTTTGTTAAACAAACCCTGCAGCTGTTTGTTAACTTTTCTCTGATGGAGCAGAGAATAACCATGTGTATAGACTGGTCTGTATGGTTCTTTTGATAGAGTGAAACTCACCAAATCGAGGTTGAGCTGAAAAGATTCAGTCTGGAGTGATCTGATCTTTGTATTCAGGTAACTTTAATGTTCATAAGGGTTGCAGTCAGCAAATAGTTGAGAATTTGTGACGTCCGCTGAGTGACTTCAAATTGCCGTTGAGCTGAAGATTCCGTCTGAAGAAGTTTCCTTGATCTTGAAGGTTCAAGTTGAATTCCAGGTGGATTTCAGTCTTTTGTGGCAAATTGTTGAGAATTTGAGGATTTCAGTCTCTATCCGGGTCACGGCACCAAGTTGTTGTAAAAAAATAAAATAAATGAGTGAAAAGAAGAGAGAACCCAGTCCAGGAGACTCGAAACAAGCAGAATTCCTTTATTGAGACGTGTTGGTTAATCTGCAGTCATACAGCGTCTTTAAGATGTCCAATGTGTCTGCAAGAGCCTACTAGAGGTCCGCAGTCTGCAAGTTCTTTTACAAGTCTCTCACAAGTCTCACACAAGTCTGAATTAGTCTGAATTGAGACAAAGATTTCATGGCTATATTGTGTTCTTAGGAGGAGGGGATATGGCTAAACAGAGCATGCAAATTAAGAGTTGGAGTCAGCATGGCATAGGTGTTAAAAAACAGCCCAGCTACTGACCACACAAGTTAATCAACATAGGGTTTCTGTAGCATAAAAGCAACACCCGAAGACAAAGACAGAGTCGTTTAAAGCATTTGCATCACTGGCTTAGCCTGTAGTGAGAGAGATAAAGGTTAAATGTCCCTCCTAGCTGGGATGTTAATGAAATTATATAATTAAAAACCAGAGAATATAACTTTTCAGTTATACGTAGATTACTGTTCATTTGGAATTAGTTGATAGAAATTTATATTTCCACAAGAGCAAGGCTCTGTTTAGATAAAGGGCACTAGATCTCTGGAACCACCACACCATCTTCTGGGTCAGTATCAGTTTGCTGTTGATACAAACGCTCCAATGTCTGCAAAATCAAAGAAACATTAAATAGGTGAAAAAGTTTTCAGCTCTTTTGAAATACTGTCAATAAATTTTTATGGTCAAATCTGACCATATAAAGATGCGTTTTCAATGTATACACATCACAAGTGATCAAGTTAGGCACATTTACAAAGAAGTCTGCTACCATGCTTCTGAAGCGCTTTTGTTGTAATAAAGACATTACATTAAATACCTTAAGATCCACACAAAAATAACTTAAAATCTTTAAGAAATAAGGGTGATAAAATTAAGAATTTTAGAGATGAATAAAGAATACCTCTACATCTGGCCCAATCACTGGTGTCTGCAACTTTCCTATGTTTCAAAGCTGATTTGGTGAAAGATTTTTTTCGGTTATGATAGATGGTTGTTCCAGCTCATAATGAAGCACTTCAGGTCAGATTTCAGCCATGGAAGAATTGTGTAGTGCACACAAAAGAGGTGTAATTCATTTAATAAATCAGGCACTCCATATACCATTGCATGCAGGATTTCATAATATTTTGAAGTGACAGCTGACCAAACATCACACCACAGGTGCTCAATTCTTTAAAAAAAAAAAAAAGATTTTTGTTTAGTATGCTTACAAAACAGCAAACAGACTATGGTATAATGTAATGCTACACATTAACATGTCTGAAAAATGTTATCAAGCTAGTGGTTGTTGGACCCCAACAAAAATAACATAAAATTGCACCTTTGATTGTGAACGCTTTTTCCGGCAATGAAGCTACCTCGACCAGTTCCTCGTACTGAGAACATGCAACGCGCAATGTTCACGTTTTCAACTCCCTGGTCACCACGTACATTGGAAAAGATTTAGGGAATATTCATTCAAAGTTAGGTTTCATTCAAAGAAATATTTGCAACTGGATATTAAAGTCATTAGCTTTGAAAATGTATAAACATAGGTCACTTTTTATAAAGACAGAACACTGCAAGATTTAAAAATACCATAACTCACATTTGTGAAGAATTCAATATATCATAATTCACATAATTTGCTTTGTGCAAATATAGTACCACACACTGATATCACACAACATGTAGTTAAGATGTTGACTCTAAAAAAGACTTTAAGATATTACACAAACGACACGTATTAAGTGTTCTTACCTTGAAGTCCACCCATGTTTGTGAACACCCTCCAGGACGAATAAGAAAGCAGTTGATGCCTTGTTGTTTTCAGCAGCATCAAGGTATAGGATCTATAAAAAAAAGGGGTTCAGGAGAAACATTTAAATAAATATTTTTAAAAATTCACTTTAAACATACATTGTACAGACCAGTGTTGCAAGCAGTATCACATATCTATTTTGCCCAGTTTCTCAGACAAGACTTAAGCCTTGTCCTAGATTTCTCTCTTCTGCTGATCATTAAAGAAGATATTTTTAAGAATGTTGCAAACCAAACAGTTGACAGCAGCCACTGATTTTCAGAGTAGCTCCTGTAGTCTGTAAGCTTTAGAATTTATATGCAATCATTCAGTGCCTACCTGGAAAAGTGACTTGTCTTTGGTTTACATTAAACGTTTTTACACAATAAACCAAAAATGTATAACGTTTCTAAACACAACATTTAAACAATAAAAGTGTTAAATAAAGCCAGGACTGTTGCACACTGTACATGAATAAAACTGTAATAGTTTAATGAACACACTTGACTTAACAGAGCAACAGGATCACCTTTATTCTAGCTGAAAACATGTGAAGAAGTCGCAAAGCATCACGGGTCGTATTAACCCCTTACCTCTCAATGTCATCACATAGTTCTTAAAGCTATGTAGGAGTCCATCTATTAGCTCAATGACGAAACTAACAGCATGGTCGAAGGTTTAATGCATGTAAGCCTTTTCTAGTGCTTATGAAAAGAATTTTATTATTTATTAGAATTTATTTATATTAATTTATTAACTCCGAATTCAATCTGACTCCAATTTAAATGATCCTAAAATTTAGATAATATTTCTAATTGTAAGAACGGATCACATTCATCATTTATGATTTAATTTAGAGTTTTGATATTTTCTGAGGTCCGATATTCTAATTGTACGTTCATTAGGGACCTATGTCGCTCAGAGTTCCACGCCCCGGGTTTGCGTTTCTTCTTACGGACAATATGTCGGCACTCTGAAAATAGTCAGAGGATGCAGGATTAACTATATTTGAATAAGCTGGTCGCATTAACGCTTACCTAGTCTTAAAAAAACAGATCATTAGCCAAGCCCATACAACTTGCTATTCCCAGTGGTCGAATGATTAAAAGGTCTACATGTTATCGGCACGCAATGGCTACGAATAATCAAATGCGCCAATTAAATCAATTTCGATTATGCCGTACGATAAGGGTAACGAGACTCCACATAATCTACTGGATACAATGAATTCGCAAAACTCCAGAATTAATCAAAACTTAAAATTTTATTTGTCAGGTAAAATTGTATTCTGCCAATTACATAATAAATCATCAGGAAGCCAATTCAGAGATGAGACTGTAACAATACAACATCCATTTATCAAAGATAAATCAAAGAGTTAAGAGATGCATACCTGACCACAGAAATACATTGCAGCATAAGTCTCAGAGATGCTGCAATGGGGTGTCTTTTTACAAGATCTCCCCCTGTCCTAAAGCACATCTTACCTTATATACTCAAGTCAAAACAAACAGCCATAAATTCAAGACAATAGAAGTGTCACAGAAACCCTGACCTGGTCAATTTGAGGACTTAACCATCTCTTAGGAGGGAGAGCATCTTATCAAGATCTTATAGAAGTCAAAAACCAAATCAACATATACCAGTAAAATATTACTGTAAACTTAAGACCACTTTACCAATCACACAGAGACATTTAAAATGATACCAAACATGAATATAGTGATGCAAGATACACCATATTAAAACCTTGAACATTTTATGTGAAATGTGCTCTAATCAGAAGGTAACATAAGGGTCAAGAAGGGGGGTTTAAGTGGAAGGAGAAGGGGGACTTCTTCGCATTACCCCCTGCTGTTGAGTAGCTCTGTTTCTCCAGCCTGTGATTGCATTGTCAACAGTGATTTGAATAGAACAGTGGAACAGTTGGTTTCTTCATCACTTCTCAGATTAGAAAATCTATTGGAACATTGCATCTTGTCTCATGAAATTCCATAACAGTTCTTATGGTCTGATATTTTGGATCCTTACAGTCCTCCCCTGGTCCCTTGGAGCAATTCTGAGCAGTCTCTAAGGGAACACAAGATCATTTAGATGGCTTTGGCGAGCGTTGGTAGTTGTAGTATAGCATTGTAGTAGCGATGTCATCACCTGAAATCACAACATTAAAAGCAGCTTCAACATTAAAATGGAGTTATGTTGCTGAACCCCACAGTCTCTTTAGTTGTAGACATACGGTGTTGAGCTTGGGCTCAAGTGACTGCTCAGGCATTTATGCCATCAGCTTCGTCGCATTTGTGTCCATTTAAGGTGGTATTCAGTCCATAGGATGACAAAGTTCAATGTGTGATCAAATATATTGCAAGTCTCATTGCACTTTGAGAACCATTCATGTGCATTAGATCCTCCCCTGGTCATTATCTGTTCCACTGGAAAAACCTTTGTTAGCATCAAACATAAGGTGAGGTTCACAGGGCAGTTCATATTTTTCAGGTTAAGGAACAATATCACTAATGATGCTCTACTGTTTAGGAGACAGCTGGATAACATTTGAATGACCATGCAATAGTTGAATATCAATGTCCTTTGCATCACTGTGGAATGGGTAAACACAAAACACAATAACCATGTTCTAAGTGTGAGAGGTAAATAAGATCTTAATAAGTCCTAAATTTAATAGTAATAAATCCGCAGATGCTTCACTCCCATGATGGCAATGTAATTTAGAAAAAGTATTTGATATGAGTAAATTTCAGGACAGGTGCAAAACCAATATAAACAGTTTTTTTTTTACCAGTGGTATGCATAATAAAAATATATAAAACATCAATAATAAAAATACACAATTTCACAATTAAAATCATAAAATTGACGATATAAATGGTTCAATTGAAAAAAACATTAATGCAGATTTAAGGTTTAACCAGATTAACCGAAGAATGAAAATTCAAACAAAGTAAGATTTAACATCTTCAGGTAAACTTTTCTCATTCGTGTATTCAATGTACAGGCTAAAGTCACATTCAATAATGCAGGTATAGTTAAGAATTTGGTTAAACTGCTAGTGCCTGCATTTTTAGATTTAGTTGTTTTTATCAATTTTGAGTTTTCAATAGTCACTGTTGGAAAATAGTGGGCCCTACTATTTTTCCAACAGGGCTAATAAATGAACATGAATGAATTAAACATTTTGTCCAAAGAGACTAGTAGTCTCATTTAGATTTTGCTAATTCACAAGTGAAATAGTTTGATATGTGACTGTAGCCATGAACAAATTTACTGCACATTACTACATTAATACACAGCAATTTGAAAAACCATAAAGTTACAAAATTGTTTATCACAATTGATATTTAAGTAATATTTCCACATTGTCCTATATGTATGAGCTGAATCATGTATGATATATTTGAATGATATAAATTATTTTTAACCTGGATAGTCGACTTATACCAGTTAAAAATACTGTGAGGTTGCAGTAATGTATGTTGCGTGTGTTTGTGTGCATGAGATGGGTGAGGTTTAATCACAATCTGTGTTGCAAAATTTGGATCCAGCAGTATACTGGGAGGCCATGGAAAAAGACATGTGTTAATGTGTTTGTGGTGTGAAGTGTGATTGGCCTCTTATACCTTTATCACCCATCTCATATCAAGCTGTGTGTCCTGTCTGGTTACAGGCAGGTTTAGGCAGCAATCCACCTGAATGGTGAAATAAATGCAGAGAGAAACACAGTTTTATCTGAGCCTTTACACAAATTATATTAAAATAGATGGAACTATTTTAATTTTCCATTTATGGTCTTAGCCAAAGAGAATTTTGGCATCAAATTAAATGCCATTAGAATTTATGTTGGTTTACAAAGACATCTCATTATCATGATCATGTTTTTGTAAAGCATAAGGTTCAGATAAACTGAGCATTAGTATTTAAATCTGGGCATGTTGTTTAAAATTTATTTTGCATTTGAACTTTCAGTCTGCCATAATGTGAGTTTCATAAAACTCAGATTTACTGAGATATTTTTTGTTCACACTGGTCAGATCTGTGTTCGAAGCATCAGTTCATCAATTTGGATGCTGTGCTTTTATTTAGCAATGAAAATTTAAAAATGCAGATCAAATTTGAATATACATCTCTGTATTTTATACATAGATTTCTGCCAAAGTTAATATTGCACACAACTTTGATTACATGCCCTATTAAATTAATCTCCTGATTAAATGTCAATACTAGGTGGTTTTCCCAAAGAGGGATGATTTAGTTTAAAATAATTTTACCACAAAGTTCCAAGGGAAAAAAACAGATATGTACCTCCCCTTGTTACTTAGTTGCAACTTTAGGTAAACTGCAAAGTTTAGGCCAATATACTTCTGTAATGAATACATTTTCTTTGTTAATGTAATTATGAAATAAACTTTAGCCTCATGGCTAATACTGTACTCCTGCTTGTGGTTTAAACTGCAACTATATTGAGGATAGTACAGCTTTCCACTTTAAGGAGATAAGCATATTTACCATAAAAACATAATTGTTTCTCATTTATAGTAAGACAATCGTGTGAACTAAATTATAGGTGTACTTTTAGTAACACAAACAATTATTATATGTTTTTATGGAAATGAAAAAGTGTCCAACACAATTACAAATATGAAAACGCAATCAGCCTATAACCCTGCCTAGTTAACTAATAAAGTCATTACTATCGTGGGTTGACATTTACCGAGAGTATTTTTAATCTAATCAGGTCGATCAGTTTAGCTGGCAAATTTTGGGCAATTTGAGTTCTCATTAAAGACTCTCGCATAATTAGAAGATTAAGAAATTCATTCTTGTTATTTTTCCTTTCAGTTTTCCCTCTTATCTACTTACTTCTTTTTTAATGCTGTAACATTAATAAAGATCCTCTTTTTCTTGTAACCTGCCTTTATCCATTTTACACCTATTCGATTTTCTTTTCCCTTCTTAAATTATGCTGAATCATTTTTGAGAATTAAATGCCATTATAGGCTGTGGTAATATAAAATATCATGATGTTGTTATGATAAGTTATATTATCTTAAAATGGAACGAATTTAGAATAAATTTTATTACTGTACCCTGTAGAGTCTGCTGAGTAATCAGAGAAACTGAACATTAACTTACTGATCTTTTAAGAAGTCTTGCTTCTGATTTGACCATGTGCTTCAGTTGTTCTTACATATTCTCTCTGTGCACCGGATCAAGTTACACTGGGAGCCAGTCGTAAACTTGCATTTAGTGAAATGCAAGCACATACTGCTTGAAAGCACAAGTCAATCATTGCTCGGGTTAAAGATTTTTGTGAGTTAATCACACTTTTCTTATTTTGAGCTATGTTAGCAGAAAAGCATTCTTTAGTAGATCTTCTTTGATATGTGAATGTTTTAAATTACTTCTTTAAGAATTCAAATTCTAAAGAAAATATCAGGTCTAATGTTCTCTGTTTGGAGAGAGTTTTTCTTTTGGATGTTTCCTATTTATAAATTTAAAAGTACTGTATATGCCCTCTTTACATTCACATACAAAAGATTCTAGCAAGAATTTTCAGTTCATCTGATTACAACTTTTTGTAAATTCTTAAAATATAACTGCTGCTTGTTTTCGAAGTTGCAAAGTTATTGCAACATATTCAAGAAACTATTATGAATTATTATATTTAGAAATTATAATATTTGGAAATTATTATATTTAGAATTTAGGTGTTAATTTGGAGCTCTCTGTTGAGTATCAGAATAAAATCTGGATGGTATTATTCCATTTGTAATGCAATCTCTTAAAGAGATCGTAGATTTTTGAGCTTTTAGTACTTCTTCTGCTACACTGCTGCTATTATATCCCTGAAAGGAATGTGGTTTTGTCTAATTCTCAGCCCCACGGAGTAACGGACTCCGATCTAATATTGAGCATTTCCGACTCATTCTACAAAATGTGTCTATATGGGATGCATTTATCTTTCCCTCAACACTTCTAAAAGGCAAATAAGAATTGACTTACCCCAGTAGTTGGAAGAAGAGAAACTCAAACCTCTTTTCGGAGCATTTCTTTTGCATATTGCACTGAAAAGACATCACTCGCCTTAATCTTTCTGGCAGATCACGGAGGGACCGTCACCAACTGTAGGAGTCCATCTATTAGCTCAATGACGAAACTAACAGCATGGTCGAAGGTTTAATGCATGTAAGCCTTTTCTAGTGCTTATGAAAATAATTTTATTATTTATTAGAATTTATTTATATTAATTTATTAACTCCGAATTCAATCTGACTCCAATTTAAATTATCCTAAAATTTAGATAATATTTCTAATTGTAAGAACGGATCACATTCATCATTTATGATTTAATTTAGAGTTTTGATATTTTCTGAGGTCCGATATTCTAATTGTACGTTCATTAGGGACCTACGTCGCTCAGAGTTCCACGCCCCGGGTTTGCGTTTCTTCTCACGGACAATATGTCGGCACTCTGAAAATAGTCAGAGGATGCAGGATTAACTATATTTGAATAAGCTGGTCGCATTAACGCTTACCTAGTCTTAAAAAAACAGATCATTAGCCAAGCCCATACAACTTGCTATTCCCAGTGGTCGAATGATTAAAAGGTCTACATGTTATCGGCACGCAATGGCTACGAATAATCAAATGCGCCAATTAAATCAATTTCGATTATGCCGTACGATAAGGGTAACGAGACTCCACATAATCTACTGGATACAATGAATTCGCAAAACTAATTAATCAAAACTTAAAATTTTATTTGTCAGGTAAAATTGTATTCTGCCAATTACATAATAAATCATCAGGAAGCCAATTCAGAGGTGAGACTGTAACAATACAACATCCATTTATCAAAGATAAATCAAAGAGTTAAGAGATGCATACCTGACCACAGAAATACATTGCAGCATAAGTCTCAGAGATGCTGCAATGGGGTGTCTTTTTACAAGATCTCCCCCTGTCCTAAAGCACATCTTACCTTATATACTCAAGTCAAAACAAACAGCCATAAATTCAAGACAATAGAAGTGTCACAGAAACCCTGACCTGGTCAATTTGAGGACTTAACCATCTCTTAGGAGGGAGAGCATCTTATCAAGATCTTATAGAAGTCAAAAACCAAATCAACATATACCAGTAAAATATTACTGTAAACTTAAGACCACTTTACCAATCACACAGAGACATTTAAAATGATACCAAACATGAATATAGTGATGCAAGATACACCATATTAAAACCTTGAACATTTTATGTGAAATGTGCTCTAATCAGAAGGTAACATAAGGGTCAAGAAGGGGGGTTTAAGTGGAAGGAGAAGGGGGACTTCTTCGCATTACCCCCTGCTGTTGAGTAGCTCTGTTTCTCCAGCCTGTGATTGCATTGTCAACAGTGATTTGAATAGAACAGTGGAACAGTTGGTTTCTTCATCACTTCTCAGATTAGAAAATCTATTGGAACATTGCATCTTGTCTCATGAAATTCCATAACAGTTCTTATGGTCTGATATTTTGGATCCTTACAGCTATACATATATTACATCTCCCCCACTTTTTTTTTTTTAATATATAGCAACAGCTTAAGTATTTCTTTAACATTTCTCACTGGTATTAAGCCATCTTCAATGTCATTGAACAAAACAAAACTACTTTTCATTAATTTTTTTTTTACTAGATAATATAAACTCAATTAAGAACATTGTAGCTATACTCTACTGAACATTCTCTTCTTTCTTCCACTTTTTTTTTTCACAAATCTAATCTGTCAACTTGTTTGCTTATCCTGCCAGATCTAGTCATCATCAGTCCAGATTGTCTCTTTGGGGACTGAGACAAAGTTGCTGTTTTGTCCAACGTAGATTCAGGCTGCTGTTCATATGTTAGAACCTTTTGAACTAGAGTTTGAGTTTGTCCAGCTGACGGAGGGATGAGTTGCAAGTGGCGACGGTTACTCTTCAGAGTTGCCCCCTAATCTGTTTCAATAGTGAACGATCGAGGAGTTGTACTCTGGCCTGTGACCACAGCAGGTGTCTCCCAGGACTTTTGATGATCTAACTTAGTGAGCACAGCATCACCAGAAGCGCTGGTAGTGTTTTAGCTCCATGCTGACGATTAAAGTAGAAAGATTGCTTTAGCTTTTCCTTGAAATCTTTTCTCTTTACATCCTCTAAATTTGGCCACTGAGGCTGAAGATTTGTCTCCAGCATTGGGAGTGTTGTTTTAATTTTTCTGCCCATAAGAAGTTCAGCTGGGCTTACACCTGTGGAGATGCAAGGTGTCGCCCTGTAGCTCATCAGAGCCAAAAGAGGATCTTTCTGTTGTAGAATTTTCTTTGCGATCTGGACTCCTCTCTCTGCATGTCCGTTTCCTTGAGGGTGGTGTGGACTAGACGTTATGTGTACAAAATCAAATACTTTTGCAAATTCATGAAACTCTGCACTCACAAATTGAGGACCATTATCTGAAACTACTTCATCGGGGCATCCAAACCTGGCAAACAGTATTTTGAGTTTTAGCATTACTTCAGAACTGGTGATGTCATGTGGAGGATCTCAAGAAATCGAAAAAAAAATAATCTGACACAATAAGATAAGTGTGCTTGTTATGCTCACATAGATCAATAGCTAGCTTTTTCCACGGCCTATCTGGAAGAGGGGTTGAGATGAGAGGTTCCTTTTTCTGAGTATGTTTCATCTCCATTAATATCAGACAGGACTGAACATTTTGTTTAATCTCAGTTGAAATGCCTGGCCACCACACAGATGTACTGGCACGCTCTCTACACTTTGTCAAACCTTGATGCCCATCATGTATTCTATCCAGAATATCTGCTCTCATGACGTCTGGAATCAACATACGAGTTCCATTTGTTAGTATTCCGTTGTGTTCAGACAGCTCATTCCTGAAAGGGAAAAACTGTCGAACAGCCACTGGAATGTTGTCTACATAACTTGGCCATGCTGACTGGATATATTTTAGTACAATTTGCAAGTTATTTTCAGCCATTGTAGCAGCCCTAACAGCATCAAGTTTTGTAGGGGTTGCAGGCAGGCCTTCAGCAACAGCTGCAATGTAACAATCCACATCTGAGTGTGTGTTAAGCTCTTTTCCATTGCATGCAATCGGGCTCCGTGATAGGGTATCAGCCACCAACAAAGTCTTTCCTGGAGCATACTCAGCAGTTAGTTTGAATCTCATTAGCCTCATAAGTAGTCTTTGACATCGCAGAGGAACATTGTCCAAGTCTTTCTTATTCATTAGAGGTACTAATGGTTTGTGGTCTGTCACTAATTTGAAGTTTTCAAGGCCAATCAGATATTTTTCTAATTTTTTACAAGTCCAAAAGTTTGTATAGTGGTTTGCCCTCTGTTGAGAAATTTGGAATGTACTTGCCTAGATAATTAAACATTCCAAGTACCCGTTTTAGCTCCTGAACATTTCGTGGAGCTGAGAGCTCACGGATTGCTCTAACCTTTTCAGGATCGGGCCTCACACCTGATTTGTCAATCAAATGACCAAGGAAGTGGAGTTGTTGTTGTCTCAGCAGACACTTTTCACGGTTTAACTTTAACCCTGCAGACTTAATTCTCTCCAATACTTTGGAAAGCCATTGGTCATGTTGTTCCATAGTGTCTCCATACACCAGTATGTCATCCATATAAACAGATACACCTTCAAGGCCCCAGAGAGTTTCTGCCATTTTACGCTGAAATATTTCTGGTGCACTTGTAATGCCAAAAGGAAGACGTTTAAAGGAGTACCTTCCGAACGGTGTTATGAATGTGGTCAATCTGCTGCTTTCTGGGTGTAAAGGTATCTGCCAAAAACCAGAGGCAGCATCCAAAGACGAGAAGACTGTAGCACCACTTAACTTTGCAATTATCTCTTCTGCAGTTGGAAGAACATATCTTTCTCTTTTTACAGCCTCATTCAACTTTTTTAAATCCACACAAATTCGTACCTTTCCATTCGGTTTTGGTACTGGCACCATGGGTGCACACCAGTTTGTAGGGTCTGTCACTGGCTCTATGACTCCATTTCCTTCCATGCGCTGCAACTCTTCTTTTACTTTTTGTATAAGAGGCAATGGAACTCTGCATGCTGTGTGTACTGCATATGGTTGAGCATTTTCCTTAAGCTGGATCTTAACAGGTTCTGTTTTAAGGGTTCCATGCTCTCCGAATGCATTGTGTATTTCCTCAATGCGTTTCACTAGCCCCATTGAGGATGCAGTCGGTCGGCTTAGCAGATTGTTCACATTTTGTCCATGGATGACATATACAGGGAATGTATACACATTTTCTTTATATGTAGTACTGACTTGAAATTTCCCCATGCACTCTAGTTGACCTCCAGGACGGCACAATGTAACATTTGACTGCTCCAGAATTCTTCTGGGATCAAGCATGTTAAATCTTTCTTTACACATGATGTTTGCATCTGCACCAGTATCAATATTTAACTGGTGTCTTTCCTATGGAAATTTGCACTGACCATTGCTCATCATTTCTTTGTGAATTTGTAACAGCACCCAGGAAATATTGTGTTTGTGCAACAGTCTCTGTCACTTCTCTGACTGATTTGCTGTGACACATCTTTTCCCAGTGACCCACTTTTTTACATTTATTGCATGTCGATCTTATTGCTGGGCAATTTTCTTTTTGTTTGTGTTTGATTTTTCCACATCGTCCACATTTTGATTCTTCATGCTCTTTGCCTTTTCTTTTAGGTGTCCATTTACTTTCTGTTCTGTCTGCTGCTGTTTTCCTCTGCGCCACCTCTTGAACTGCTGCGCACGCCTCCCCCTGTTGGTGAACTTGAAGCGCAACCTCTTCAGACTGGCGCACACTTTGTATAGTTTGAGCTAACGTGAGATCTGACATTAACTGTAATCTGCGCGACAGTTCTTTATCAAGTATGCCCACAACTATCCGATCTCGGATGTGGTCTTCTCTATGTTCCCCAAACTCACAGTCTTCTGATAAATCATAGAGAGATCTAATAAAGGTTTCAGCTTTTTCTCCGGGACACTGTATTCTTTGGTAAAAGCAGGCTCGCTCGTGAATCACATTTCTCTTGGGAAAGAAATAATCCTCGTATTTTCCTAACACAACGTCAAATTTCTTCTTGTCTTCTTCCTCATTAAAGATGAATGATTTAAATATGTGTTCAGCTTCATTTCCCATGGCGTAGATTAACGAACTAACCTGGACTTCTCTATCTTCTTTATCCAGTTTGGTAGCACACCAAAAACGCTGAAAACGTTGTTTACAGTTGTTTGACGATCAAATGGAAAACACTCCGGAGGATTAAATTTAGCCATTCTTCCGAGGCTATGTGCTCGTCAAGCACTTCTGACACCATGTAATAGTTTAATGAACACACTTGACTTAACAGAGCAACAGGATCACCTTTATTCTAGCTGAAAACATGTAAAGAAGTCGCAAAGCATCACGGGTCGCATTAACCCCTTACCTCTCAATGTCATCACATAGTTCTTAAAGCTATACATACATTACAAAAACTTTTATTGATGTTATTGATAAACGTTACTTTAGCAACACAAACTTACTTCAAGCTGCCCTGAGGGACAAGATGAGGTGGAAGATGATGCCGCTCCGTGTTTCTCCCGGGAGGTCATCTTTAGAAAGAGCCGACGGTAGGTAAAATACTAACATTAATACTTAACATAAAGCACGACGTATTGCACACCGCAACAACTTTTCGATATGCGCTCCACTGACGTCACCGTCTGTGCTTCCAGGTCAGAGAGCAACTGTCCATCAAAAGCTCATTAGCCAATCAGAGTAGATCGCTGTTAAGCCCGCCCCCACGAGAAGTTTATGCCAAAACAGCAAACGAAAATTTGCGAAGCGTTAGCGAAAGCTGTGGCAACGCATTCAAAATCCATGATTCACGAAAACGATTCTTTGAAAATCATTAACAAAGAATGAAGCATATTTGAAGAGCATGTTAAATTCGTGCGACTGAGATCATTTTTTCGTTTTCATTGTGATTTTCTTCTTTTGCAGTGCCATATTTTTGATCGTTTCTTGGAAAGTTACGTTCAGTTTTATAAAGTTACGTTCATTCTTATTGGCACAAAAATCATCCCATAAACTTCTGTCTCTTTTTGCAATTGTTGAAAGTGATTTCAAAAATCAGGCATTGCCATTCTTTGCAGTTTTTTTTGTTATTCTGTAATCATTGCATGCATCACTTATAACTATTCTAAACACAAAAATATTTTCCATTGTGATGAATATATATATATATATATATATATATATATATATATATATATATATATTAGGGATGTGCGGAGCAGCCGGTATTTGTATCTGTATTTGTATTTGTTGAGGGGGGAAAAGTATTTGTATTTGTAATCGAGTAAAATTTAAAATGGATCATTTTAAAATTTAAAAATAAAATTTAAAATATACCCATTATATAAATTATAGACATGCAATATTGGTTGTTGTTTTTGAACATGTGACAAGAAATGTCATTGAAAAGAAAATAACATAGAAGCCATTACCTCATCCATGGTTAAACCAACAACTAATAAAATACCATTGTGAATATTATGAACCCCACCACCACCGTTCTTGTTGAAGGACACTGAATAGACAGAATAAAAACAAATAATAATTCAAAAAACTGTTCTTCTTCTGAAAGAACTTCTTTCCAATGGACAGAATTCCAAAAACTAAAATTAACAAAATAAATCTAAATAAAACCCTGCTTGGGAGAACTGGCAGAACAAAAGTATTCTATATAATTCTAAAAGATACAGTCCTGCTATTGTCATCTGCCTGCCGAAAAAAAACAGACACAAAGTTTGTTTTTTTTTAACTTTTTTTATGTTTGAAACTGATTTGCTGGGGCAGAATGTGGCTGTGTTGATGGTTTGGTGCTTGTGGAGGATTTAGCAGAACATAGCTGTGCTGATGAAGGGATTGATGCTTGTGGGGGGGTTAAAGACAGTTTCAGGAGAGGATGCTTTTAGTGCATGTGATAATACATTACATAGAGGGTTGCGCGGTGGCACAGTGAGTTGCACTGTCGCCTCACAGCAAGAAGGTTGCTGGTTCGAGCCTTGACTGGGTTCTCCCCATGTTGGCGTGGGTTTCCTTCGGGTGCTCCGGTTTCCCCCACAGCCCAAACACATGCAATATAGGTAAATTGGGTAAGCTAAATTGTCCCTATTGTATGTGTGTGAAAGAGAGTGTATGGATGTTTCCCAGTGCTGGGTAGCAGCTGGAAGGGCAGCCACTGTGTAAAACATATGCTGGATAAATTGGTGGTTCATTCCACCGTGGCAACCCCAGATTAATAAAGGGACTAAGCCGAAAAGAAAATGAATGTTTATGCATAGAAGATGTTGACAGATGTTCAATATCTCTGCCTCTGCTGATTTCACTTTTACACACATTATACTGTATCATTTTGTTTTATCTGCAGCACCACTGACTGTAAAATGCATCCACAAATAACATGAAGTTTTTTTTTTTTGACTGGTGGAGGACCAAGAAATGGCTCAGCAGCAGTCTCACTCTTTTTCTGGGTGCCCAAATGTATTTGAGGAATTTCAAGTTAATAAAAAGTGACGGGAAGCCATGCTAAGGTTAACTAGCCTATAGCATATATCTTGCTGTCTGCAAAAGACAGTTATTTAGACGTACCATATAACTCCCATAAGTGCATATTATTCAAAACAACTGCACAAGCATTGTTTTAACCTTTATAAACGAATGTTAACGTTACTCTGTCAACAGTCTATTGTCTAAATTACTGTGCTAACAGAGCTAACGTTGCTTAAACAGAGAGCACCCGATTGCAAACTTCAAAAATGCAGCGTAATGGAATATCCCGATCAAACTCCGCTACAAGTTTATAAACTGCATCTGGAACCCAATTAAGGTACAAAAATGTATTTAACAAAAATAGTGATGCAGTGAAGTATTTTTTTTGCTCAGCCGAGCCTTCTCTGTTGCTGTGAAGAAGCTTGTGCCAGACACCTTTTACCTCCACCCCGCCCTCCGACTTCTGACTGAGCGTCTCTCTCTCTCTCTCTCTCACTCACTCACTCACGCGGGCATGCACTGCGGTCTCATGAGGAAACGCTGCTTTTTGATATATTGTTTTTCTTGCTCCCGAATAAAAATAATTTTTCAAGTATTTGTTCGAAATAAGTATTCGTAAAAACACGCTATTCGTGCCTTTCCGAATACCGTATTCGGGTTCGGCTCCAACCTTAATATATATATATATATATATATATATATATATATATATATATATATATATATATATATATATATATATATATATATATTGTCATGGTTTATTCTTTATTTAGTCTTCCTTCTATATTATTATTATTATTATTATTATTATAATTATTATCCCTGATTTTGTGTTGTGGTGGAGATTGTTTTACTAATTGCTTTTTCTTTTCTTTGAGGCTGGCTCCGCCTTGCACCTGCCGCTAATTCGGCTGGTCGCCTTTATAAACCGAAGCTGAGTCTGTGTCGGTGTGGCTCTTGTTTTTCCAGCGCGTCTGACTGATCCTCGCGATCTTGTCTGTCTTTGGAGAGTATAACCCGTACTTGCTGAGAATCTCTCCGTATCTTGCCCTGATGAATGTCTGAAACTTCTGTGCGCGTCTTGTGCGCGTTACTTTGATCTGTGTATTATTTATACTTTATCTATATTTTTCTTTATGATTTATGTTTTGTTTGTTTGTTGAAGTAATTGCTTTGACTAAGATATTGTTTAATTAATGATTTATATTTCTGTTGCCACCTTAATTAACTAGGACACCTATATTCTGGTCTCTAAATAAATAGAGAATTGTACTTCTGGTTTCTGTGTCCTTTTATTTCGCTAACCCCTTCCCTAGACCAGCCTTAAAAAAACTGGGTTTGTAACTATATATATATATATAACTATATATAACTATATCCTACAAAAAAGGTCTGAAAAACCCAAACTAAAGGTTTGATCTGGATCAAAACCAAGATTGGATTACGTGATCTAATCCTATTATGTAATCCGTTTTTTCTTTTGAAAAACCCATTTTCAAACTGTGATTTCTTCCCCTTAGCAAACAAAAATATAGCTTTCCGTTTTACTTTGTCCTTTAGACCCCTTGCATTCAGTAAACAAAAAGATAAACTACATTTTTGTGAGAACATATACCACTGGAATTCAAAGTGAACAAAGAAAAAATATCACAGCATAGTCTATACCCTGCTGAAAAATCCAGCTTAAATCCAGCTGGTTGGCTGGAAAATGACCAGCTAAATCCAGCTAAAACCAGCTTGACCAGCCTGGTTTAAGCTGGACATAGCTGGTTTTGGCTGGACTCCCAGCCTGGCTAGGCTGGTCAAGCTGGTTTTAGCTGGTCTTCTCCCAGCCTGACCAGCTAAGACCAGGCTGGAAATGGCTGGAAACCAGCCTGGAAATGGCCAAAACCCCTCTAAAACCAGGCTGGTCGACCAGCTAAAACCAGCCAACCAGCCTAGGCTGGTTTAGGCTGGATTTTTCTGTAGCGTATAGATCGTAAGAAGGAAAAAAACTTGCAATGCAAAAAAAGTCTCTTAATAATCAGCTTTTCCCTTATTCAAACCTTTCATCATCCTTGAAAAAGTTGCTTTCCCTCAATGAAAACAAATGGACCCCGAAAGTACACCACTTTCCCTTCTGCTGAGCTTGTTTAATGCGTGGTCAAAGCACTTGTCTCACTTCTCTGTCCTCTTTAATTAAGTCCTCCACAAAATGACAGCCTGCTTCATTGCACACTGATGATCCTGTAGCGTACAGTCCATAGATAAAATTTCTTATTGATTTTATCACGGTCTGGCTTTGGTCGACAGAACGGTTTTACGACTCCTGGCTCCACAAAGTCTGGGTACCCCCGCTAGACTTATCTCTTCAGTGTCCCTGGATTACTGAGTCTGTCGCTTCAAACACATTCCTGCCCAAATATACACACACACACACAAGGCTGTTCCGACAGAAAGAAAATGAACTCATCAAATCCTGAACCAGCACAAAACCAATGTGTTATGTTTTGTAAACTTTGTATCTCATTTCTGACTTTTCCTACCTGTGTAACCTCTCTTAAAACCTGTATGCATGTTCCCTTTAGGCCTTTGTAAAGCATAAATATTGTAAGGATATGAAAAATTAGGTTGATGTACTTTAAACCCCCCCATGTTTGGTACCGATGGGTTTCTGCTGACATTTTACAACACATGATGCATAGAGCAAGACCATAACTCGCATTGCTTTATTCTTTAAAGCCCTGTATTAAATGCCTGTCCGCATGCTTTAGGCGGACACTCAAATTTGCATACGAGCAGCCCCGAGACAAAGGAAGGTTCGCGCGCAAACTTTCCCCTGAAACCATTGGTCAGAATGCTGAACGGGTTGTCACGTGACCCGCAGGTATAACCAGACCTTTTGCCAAACATCTGCGCAGAAATAGAACGTCCGAAAAAGGAACATCATTGACGGTGGTCCCTTTAAGGGCCACACGGCTCTTCACAGCCGCATGGACTTTCCCGCCACGTTTTCTTTATTTTCCGGCAAAAGTAAACTCAATTTTAAAGTTTGCGATCGTGTTCGTCCGAACTGCATTACAAACTCCACGCATCAAGAAGGACATTAAAAGGAGTTTCATCACGACGGAAGAGAGACGCATAAAAGAGACCTCCAGACATGAAAGACCAGGTGATTTTAGTTATGCGATTAAGCTGTGCCCCTTTTATCAAAAAGGTGTTTTTTATAACCTTGGTGGTCCGTAATGGTGCGTGTGGAACTGAAAGTTTTTTTCACTCTTTTATCGGAAATCTATATTTCCTAGCTTTACTATTTCTCTTTGCTGTTACACGTTCTATAGACCCGATATCTCCATGTGGTTTACCTTTGTTTTGTGTTTAATATATGTTTGTGCGTTTGTTTGTTCGTTACGTCTGACTAGTCAATAAATTCCATTATAATCAAATGAATTGTATTGTTTGCCTCATGAGAAAATGTCACTGAAATACAGATTCCCCTGCCTAGCTATTATAAGTTGTTTAAAACTTTTGAATGATTAACCTACTTCACAAGAAGTAGCAATTAAATTCCCTTTTTCTAAATGAATAGATTACCATGTCCGCTCGGAAGAGCGAAGGCTCTGCTTGTGTTGTTTGGTCAAATTAACAATAAATTTATCCGGAATATTAATGATTAATAATAACTCGTTATTGTTGATAATTAATATTCGTAATCTGGGAATCCGCTCGGCCGCGCGAGCATGATCGGGTACAATCATATGTTTGTTTGACCAAGTTGACTGAAGCTTAAGTCGGAATATTAATAGTTAAGAATAAACCGTTATTGTTGATTATTAATATTCATAAAATGAGCTAATTTCATGTTACATCCGTTGGACGGTGCCCAGATTTGATCTATGTAGATTCTTTTTGAAAACTGCATGGTGATTTGACGTGTGCAATTACCTTCTCTCCTGCCAATTCGATGGACTGCTTCTTCCATTTCCCAGGGCACGCCAGGCGCAATTTTGGAGAACAAGTTGATCACCACTTCTCTAATATTCTAGTTCTGTTTCTCTGGCAGTCCTTTTATGCATAAATTCCAGCGCCTTTTGTAGCGATCTAGTTCTAACTCTTTTGTTTCTTTTTTGAGATCAGAAAGCTCCAGTTCCAATTCAATTGCCTTCTGTTTGTGAACTTTTAACTCCTCTTTGACTTCAGAAATGACACTAGTTTTCTTCAAATTTTCTTGTGACTTCTTCCAACTTTTCTTCCTGCTTGTAAAATCTGTTGCCAAGGAATTAAATGGCCACAAGAATATCAGCATTAGAAATATGTTCCTCGCTGTCCTAAGATACTTTCTTCAAAATGTGCACTTTACTGGGCGTAACAGGTAGATTCACATCACCACAAACCTCCAGGAGACACTTATTAGTTTCAGCACCTACTTCCATCACCTCCGCATAATCATGATATAATTTGTCACTGATCACAGCTATATCCTTCACTTTTTCTTCCTTTACCCGGCATTTTTGGATAATGAAAAAAACAATTTGCTACCAATCAATTAGGAAAACTTCAAAAAAACACTAAGAAACACTTTGAGATTCAGCCAGCTGTTACAAAATGCTGCTACATAGTACGCCATCTTGGTCCACCCCCAAACTATACAAAATAATTAGTTTAAAAATATTGAACGACATTATGATATGAAGAACTTCCGGAAACTTCCTACTTCTCTGTTTATCCATCTGATTTTATGGTGGGTTTCTTTTGACCGCCCCCTGCCGTTTTAAAAAATATCACAACGGCAAACATGGCGAGTATAAAAGCCTATTCTGTTTTGCAAGGTGCGCGATGCGGCACCAGGCGAAAGTATAATTCCAGCTTTATGCGTCAAGTTTCGCAGGTTGTTGTGGTGCAAAGTTTAAGCTTGGTGAACTCTGACCTGCGAAATCGCATCACTTGCCGTAATGGAGTGAGGGGCTGGTTTAGTTGGGCTCTTCACCCTTAAACTTGTTAATTTAGATTCTTCAACTGATTTAATACAGGGTTTAGAAACAGGTGTATTATAGCAATAAAGTTGTAAAGTTGATAGATAGATGAATTTGATTATCTGAAATTCGTTTTAATAAAGGTCTAGATAAAGAGCCTCATGCAGTAGTATGTATACTAATGGTTTGGTTTGGGATGCTTTTATGGCCGTTTCCACTGTCTAAAGGTGTACCTTACCACTTTTTTGGCACACTTTCGTTAAGGGGCCCAAACACAAGAAAGGGTACTGTAGCGAGGCAGAGGGAAAACACAAACACAGTAGATGATGTTACAAACAATGCCCCGGAGGGTGCTTTATTTACAAGTGTTCAAGGGGTGAATGAGTGCTCTTCTTAAGGGTGCGTGCTCAAGTGCTCCGGGGAGATGCTGAAGACTGGTGAGAGTTTTGGTGTTGGATTGGTCACGAGCTGGATTCGGCTGTGGGAGAGACAGAGAGAGACAAGCGTTAGCGCAGGGAGTCATGTCAAATGAAGCTCGGTTTCCTCCTGTGTGGGGCTGGCTTATATCTCTCCCTGGCTGATGAGGTCCAGCTGTGAGCGATCCGGTGTTGATGAGTGTTCCAGCTGGTGTGGATTTGTGCCCAGGGCGGCGTGGTATTAGCCGACTCGCTACATTCCCCCCCCCCCCTTAGCGTCGTCCTGGTCCTGGGTATTCTGCGAAGAAAGAGCAGTGTGTTGAGAGGGGGGGTAGAATGTTTTGACAGACCTGCCCATCCTGACCAGAGCCGTGAGAGTCCGTCTGCGTTTCCGTGGGAGGCCCCGGCTCGATGTTGGATGTCAAAGTTGAAATCCTGGAGCGACAGGAACCATCTGGTGACCCGAGCATTGTTGTTCTTCGCTGTAGCCATCCATTGTAGTGGGGCGTGGTCGGTCACCAGAGTGAATTTCCTGCCAAGGAGATAGTATCTTAGCTCCAGGATTGCCCACTTGATCGCCAGGGCCTCCTTCTCCACCGTTGCGTAGCGGGTCTCTGCGGGGGTAAGCTTCCGACTCACGTACATGACGGGATGTTCTTCATCGCCGTGGACCTGGGAGAGTACTGCGCCCAGGCCCGAGTCGGAAGCATCCGTCTGAAGAATGAAGGAACGCGTCGTCGGCTTCCTTGGTCCATGTTATCCTCTCCGGCTGCCCCTTTCTGGTCAGGTCTGTCAGAGGGCTGGCTATGGATGTGAAGTTAGGTATGAAACATCTATAGTAGCACGCTAACCCCAGAAATGCACGTGGGTTGGGCGGGCCGGTTATACAATCTCTGCTGGGCGCGCTGGGCTTCGGTCAGGTGTTGTTTGACGATGGGCATGACTTTCTCGATGCGTTCTCTCATGTCCCGTACGTGTTCAATCACCGACCGCTGGGGGGCTGGCTCCTGTTCCCAGGCTTGACGAGCCACATCCAATAGCCCTTGGGGTTGGCGGCCAAACAGCAGTTCGAAGGGGGTAAAGCCTGTGGAGGCCTGGGGGACTTCCCTGATACCAAACAACACGTACGGGATCATGAGGTCCCAGTTGCGCCCGTCCTCTGCCACCACCCGTCGGAGCATCTGTTTCAGAGTTTTGTTAAATCTCTCGACAAGGCCGTCAGTCTGTGGATGGTATACTGAGGTTTTTATTTGTTTTTCCTTGAGGAGGTGACAGAGGTCTGCCATCAACCGGGACATGAAGGGGGTGCCCTGGTCGGTCAGTATCTCTGCTGGAATTCCCACTCGACTGCATAGAAGAAACAGCTCCTTCGCGATGGCCGATGACGTGGCTTTCCTCAGGGGAATCGCTTCAGGGTATCTGGTGGCAAAATCGAGGATAACAAGGATGTGTTCATGTCCCCGGGCCGACTTCGGCAAAGGCCCTACCATTGGCCATACCAATGCGGGTGAAGGGCACATCAATGATGGGTAGTGGTATTAGAGGGCTGGGGGGTGGTCGTTGGGGAGACATTCAGATGTCACATGCCTGGCAATACCTTTTTACTTCCCCGTCTAGCCCCGGCCAATGGAAACGGTCGCGGATCCTTTTCACCATGTTGGCCGCTCCCAGATGTCCAGCCATCGGGTGGGTATGTGCCAATTCTAAGACCGTCTCCCTCTTGGTCCTCGGAACGACCAGTAGTGTCTTCTTTTCCCCCCGCCTCTCTGCGACACAGTACAGCAGACCATTTTCCACAATAAAATGTGGGAGGGGGTGAGAGCTGGGAAGTCGCTCATTACCGTCAATGATTCTTACTTGCGGCCAGCAGTGTTTGAGCGTCTCATCTTCCCTTTGTGCTCTACCAAAATCGCCTCCTGCAGTTATCTGTTGAAACAGATCAAAGTACAAATTAGCGGATATTGATGACTCACCCCCTCTGTCGCTCTCGGTGGTCATCAGCGCTGGTTTGCGGTCCCGATAAGCCCGTGACTTGTTCTTCTTCTTTGAACGAGCCGATAGAGCGTGGTGGTGGGTGAGGAGTTCGTCGAACCCCGGCCAGTCTCTGCCCAGTAGGAGGGGCACAGGAAGATCTGGAACGACCCCGACTTCGATGCGCCAGTTGCCTGGTTTAGCCGCGATGGTCACTCTCCGGGCGGGTACGTGGCGGGTATCACCGTGTACACACGTGATAGGAATAAGGCTTTTACTTTCCTGGTGGTATTTTAGAGTCTTCGCTTGAACCAGAGTGATGGCGCTTCCTGTGTCTAACGTGGTCGTTTGTGTTTTTCCCTCTAACTGGACTTTATGGGTGGGAGCTTCGGGAGGGATGTTGCGGTGTACTGCGCACCCTGCTGTCCAGGCCGGGGTCGAGTGCGTCGTCGGCTCGGTGGGCATCGGCTCGTCCACCGGGCTGGGGACCACTGGTCTGCCGCCTGGTCGCGCTGTGCCCTCCACCGGTCGCCAAGGTGCACTTACCCTCCGGGGTGGCAGAGCCGCTCTCTCCCCATTGTCTCTGGCGATGTGAGCTTCAGCCAGCTCGATCGCCTCCACCAGGGTGGCCAGTGACTCAGGATTTCGCATGCTGGTGAGTGTTCGCAAACGTCGGGGTAACGCTCGCATCATCTTCTCGATAATCACCTTCTCAGCGACCTGGACTGCCGAGGGATCTCCTCCTAATAACCATAGCCTTCCTAGACGAGAAAGTTGAGCTGCTTGAGTCCGCACTGGCTGTTTCTCGTCATAAGCCCACTGGGAAAACTGTTGTGCTGCGCTGATTGTGGATAGCCCCATTCTGGCTAATATCTCCTTTTTTAACGCTTTATAATCTTCATTTTTAGGTGTCTCTAGTGAAAAATATGCTCATTGTGCTTCTCCTGTGAGAAACGGAGCCAACATTCTCGCCCAGTTTTCCTTCGGCCAGCCTTCTCTCTCGGCAATAACTTCAAAAGTATGTAAGTAAGCGTCAATATCATCCAGGTCGCTGAGTTTAGTGAGATGATGATGCGCACTCACTTCGGGAGTCGGATGGTATCTGGCCGCCTGGCGGAGCTGTTGTTCCAGTCGATCCTGTCTGGCTGTAAGTTGCTCAGAGATGGAATTCTGCTTACTGGAGATCTCCGCTAGGTGGAGCAGTACCTCTTCCAGAGACATGGCGACGGGATGTTGACAGCCGAGTAAGAGGAAGCGTGGGAGAGAGAGAAAGCGGATGCCTGTCTGTAACAAACACAAAGAAAAATTCAGCGGTTATCTCTTCTTACTGGTAAGTGTTTCTTCTGAATTTTTTCCCTCTGCAATGCCCGCATTCTCCACCAGTTGTAGCGAGGGAAAACACAAACACAGTAGATGATGTTACAAACAATGCCTCGGAGGGTGCTTTATTTACAAGTGTTCAAGGGGTGAATGAGTGCTCTTCTTAAGGGTGCGTGCTCAAGTGCTCCGGGGAGATGGTGAAGACTGGTGAGAGTTTTGGTGTTGGATCGGTCACGAGCTGGATTCGGCTGTGGGAGAGACAGAGAGAGACAAGCGTTAGCGCAGGGAGTCATGTCAAATGAAGCTCGGTTTCCTCCTGTGTGGGGCTGACTTATATCTCTCCCTGGCTGATGAGGTCCAGCTGTGAGCGATCCGGTGTTGATGAGTGTTCCAGCTGGTGTGGATTTGTGCCCAGGGTGACGTGGTATTAGCCGACTCGCTACAGGTACCAAAAGGCGGAGCTAGACGTGCAGCTGAACGCTATTGGTTTACAGAGATACGTCATTCGCTTACGCAACAAGCCAGAATGCAAACAAAGGACCCGCCATGTTTGAAACACACAGTGAGAGATTACAGTGGAATTATATATACATATAATAAAGAGCCTTGTCGTCGTCTTAATAAACAGTCACAAAGCCATGGAGTAGAGCAGGGGTCCGTTCTTCGTACATCGCTTAAATGATCTAAGATGATTTGGCAGATCCTGGATCTTTTAATCTTGATTACCGATCTCTGGCTAATTTGGTTCTTCAAAAAAGTTTGCGAATCAGATTAGAATGTCTGGATGAACTGATCTGAGATCACTGCGTGTGTTGTGAAGGACAGATCTATCGATCCTCTAAATCAGGGATGTCAAACTTAATTCCTGGAGGGCCGCAGCCCTGCACAGTTTATTTCCAACCCTGCTCCATTACACTTACCTGTAGGTTTCAAACAAGCCTGAAGAACTGAATTAGTTTGATCAGATGTGTTTAATTAGGGTTGGAACTAAACTGTGCAGGGCTGCGGCCCTCCAGGAATTCCTCTAAATCATGATCAGTAATGCCATGATTGGCTGACGGCACAGCAGCGTAATGACATCATCTGATTAATATTCAATTATCCATGTGAGCAAAATTACATCAAATTAGCAGTAAACGGTTTGTTAAATATGACGCAATAACTTTCCACATTTGTTGTGACCTGCAGGCACTACACCTTCTTGTGTCAAGAGTATTCATCATGTATTTCAATGCATATCAATGTACTTTGTTCTACATTTAGAAAATATTTTCTTTATTATAGTAGGCGGTTTTTTAATCGCTGTATGGAATAACTGGATGTTTACGAAAGCATTTTGATATTGGTAAAGGCATCTGCAACTTTTGTGAAACATAATCACTGGCATATTAACTGCCAAAACATGTTGATGACTGCATTAATGTATTATTTATTTTTTTAAAAAGTCACATATTCTGCATTTCTATTATCATACACAAATTGTACTAAAGCGGTCTAAGAAGTTCATATTAATAAATTTTCTCTTTGCACCACCAGATGGCAGTCTTTGTACTTTCATTTCGGGGGGTGCAGATTGCATAAGTTTTATTAATATATATTAGTGATGTCAATCGATTAAAAAAATTAACTAATTAATCTCACCTTTTTAAAAAACTTCTAATTTTAGCTATTCAAATGTAAAATTAATGTAAACGCAAGACAAAAACTATTTAAATTCAAAATATAATTGTTTATTAGAATTAAAATTCAAAATATAATTGTTTAATAGAATTTTTGTTTAACTTGTAACACAGATTTCTTCATGTAAACAACATACTCACAACAAACCATCAAGATCCTGGCTTGACAGCCATATTTATTAAAGAAATTAAAACACAGGCATGTTAATGACATTTAAATTTCAAAACAATCATTGCCAAAAAAGAAAACATTGATTTTCATGTAGGATTAAAAGTGGACTGCAAAAAAATGCCAAAATACAGGCATCACAGATATGGAAAATGAAAAATTATAATAATAAAATACAAACTGTTGCACTCACTGTAAAGTTTTATTGCTGTGAGTTGAGAACATTAGTTATAGAGTAGAAACAATTTTTCTTAATCCTCCTTTACATTCATCCAGTTGCTAAGACTAGGAGTATCCCGCAAATGCACAGAGACTCCCAAATGCCCGCAAATTAATGATAATTTCTTGCAAACCGGTCATTAATTACATTGCACACCCCTCTCCCCCGCATCCCTCCTAGCTCTTCAGGTAGTCTATGGCGCGTGCAACTCACCCCCACTGTCCTTCAGGTACGTCTCGTGCGCACACGCCCCTAATCAGATACGTCGCTCACTCCACCCCTGACACCCCTTATCGGGTCTGACACAGACACACACACAACGTGCTGCAGACGTTTTGGCCCCAACGGCCTTCCATACTGGAGCGACTCCCCTCAGATTCAACACGCATGATCACGTTCATCCAATTTGCTTTAACTAAGCATCCTAAAGTATTACTGTATTTCACAAGGATTCTGACACAACGACGCGAAGCATACACTTTCGTTGCGTTTAATGAGGAAACACGCTAAACTTAAAGGGCTCATGCTGAAAGGCAGAGTAATGCCCTGTCTTTGACAGCTCGCGACTTCACTAGAGACTTTCTGAGTACATTCACATAAGACACCAATACTCCGATTTTAATATGATTAAGATTATACTCTTATTAAAATTCTACCGTGTAGCCTAAGCAATGATTTTATTACCTTAAAGGAACACCGAAATGCGGAGGATTTTCTTTCTGTTCGCCATGCGGTATCAACTTACAACAGAAGTCGAAAGTTAAAAATGAAACATCCGAAATTGCATGAAACTCTGGAGAGCCTGGTGATGCGACTAATTGTTTTATACTGAAACTTGCCTTCAAAAAGTGCTTCCTTGGTCTTATCCACATTTCTTGCATGTTAAACACACGTCCACCACAACAGGAAGTACAAAAAAAACCTGCAACTGCGTTAATTGCGTTAATTTTTTTTAAATGTTAATTATTTAAAATTAATCGCATGCGTTAACGCACTAATTTTGACAGCGCTAATATATATAACTTTATTTATTTTATTAATAACTATAACTTTATATATATAGTTGAAAAAATATTTACTATTTTCCCAAGTGTATATAACTACTACTGTAAGAAAATATCAGAATTCGGTACATACTTTCGCTATTATCTTTGCTTAAACTGACCCGATCTAATCCTGTTTATATGAATTGAACCTGCTTCCGATCAGGTTTGAGCTAGCAGAGCTGTTGCTATGACAAGAACTCTCGGATCGACTTTGAAGAACGAAACGATTCTGGATCGTGTCAAATCGTCAATATCCAAATCCAGCTAACTGAGTAATCCACGTACGAAGAACGGACCCCAGAACCCTGTGCCTCGTAGTTTTTTAAGAGCCAGTCTAAAGAGCGAGCGGTTACACTTTCTTGCTTGTGCTAGCTGCCATCTATATCTGAAATAACAAACTTCTTGAGCTGATAATAATAATGTGTGCTTGGTTATTGACAAGCTTTGGAAAACCGATCCTGTGAGAAGCTGACAAACGCGAGAATGACACATTCAGAAAGAAAAGGACTAACTTTAACACGAGAGTGGAGTGCGGAAAAAAGGAGAAGCCAAGAAGCATGTTATTTCTTCAGCAAACATGAACGAACTGCCCTTTTTAATTTTTAACATCACCTTTTGGACTAATATGAACTGGGAATGATGGAGTTACTCTCTAACAGAGGCTACATGTGCCGCTGCAGATTACAGACGAGAGGTTTTCACTGACTGTAGGCGATATTTTGTGTTGTTTTGAACCTAATTAAGGACGAATAGTATGCTGTGTGTACTTTTTCTGTAGTTGGTAACATATTGGGGACTGTATGTGTTTATATATGTTAATTTATATTATAATAATTTATATAATATTATAATTACAGACGTTACAGTAGGCTTTTTCGAGCTGTCATTGATCTGCAGTTACAATCAAATCCTGTTCATAGAAAAGTTAGTAATAAACATTTATACAGAAGTGTTTGTGTGTAAAGCATCTGTTTTGTGAGAAGTGCTTTTCATATGATATGTGAGCAACCTGTGCAGCTTTATTGTAGACAATATTGTAGACAATGTCTAATGTCCATTTGCGAAAGTGAAGTCGACTGAAACTTTGTCATTCACCACGCCCACTAAAAGGGTACCCTTGGTAGTGGAAACGCAAGCCTGATAAAGGTGACCCGTACCGACCCGAACCGTACCATACTGTACCAGTTAGTGGAAACGAGGCATCAGTTGCAGATATTAATCTAGTTAAAGAGAAGTGGAATCAGGAAAGATACCTAATTACTTTACAGGATTAAGAAATAACATACAAAAACAGTAAAGTTATGACAGAGACACACTTAGACCTCATAAATCAGACCTTGTACCTCAACAATCTAAACAATTCAAATGTTTCATGCTGCAATGCATGCTGGGTGTGGCATAGTACAAATATCCCAGCATGCATTGTCACATAAATAAATGTAGTATAATGGTTTTACAGTTTTCTTTGTTTGCGTTGTATTCTGCTGTTGTTTATGTTTAGACTTTTAGTAGCCTGTTAGTAAATTAAACTGTAAATTTTGTTAGTTGTCACCATTGTTGAGGTTTATACACTGAATGTTGTCTGTTTGAGTGCAACTCAACATAGTGTATATCGCAAAGTGTTTCGATCCAAGATATTCTTAAATCCAGAATTTAAAGCCACGTATAGACATATTATGTAAAACAATAGACTAAACCTTGAATATGAGCAGTAAATTATATTATAGTAAATTAGAACAGGTTGAGTCTTCTTAAAAACAACATGAACATCACCAGATCTTATTAAGGTTTTTGGCTGGCTTACCATATCAAAAGAATTGTTCAAACAGTTCTTAACAACTGCAGCAACTGAGTTAAAAATGCACTGTTAAAAATGTCAGGGCTAAGAGCCCAACTAAAGGAAACTCAGTTCTCCATGATGGTGACCTAAAATGTTAACCTTTCTCTTAAGAAGAACTTTAGTAGATGTTATACAAAAATACATGTTTTAGTAATAAGTGTAGCTGGTGATGATATTTGTGGAGTTGTTTAATCATCCACTGATTATTTAAATGATTTAATCATTTGTTGACCTCCAGGTTATTTCATTACAAAGCTGTGACTAAAGTTGTAGTTTTTTGCATGTTCTGTTTTTGTTTTTTTGCCTTCAGTATTTCTTTATTTGTTCATCATTAATCCTTAACTATCATTAAATTAGTCATTTAATTAATTAATTTACTTCAGCTTTGCTACATGTTTCTAGCCAGCGTAGTAAAAGATGAACTGCTGATGTTATTCTGCATGTTTCTTTACTTAAAGACAGTGGCTGTTTAGTTGCTGATGCAGAAAGAATCTCTTTAAATGTATGTGTACTGATGTGAAATTTAAGACATTTGAGATAAACTGAACTTTTCTAATTAACAAAAATAGGTTATCATTAAAAGTATGCTTCTAAGCATATATAGCACAATACTTCATAAACTCATACAGCAGTTGACCAATTTGAGGCAGCTTTTAGTGAACAAAATGAGTTCATTTGAGTATTGTATATATCAGTTAAGTCCATTTTTACTGTAGCATACTGTAAAATAACAGTACATTGCTGGCAACTGCCGGTATTTTACTGTTTTTTAGGGACAACTTTTAACAGTAAATTAAATTATAGTTTCAGTGTAAGCCATGAATGATAGTCTTTGCTTCTCAAAAAAACTGTGGATATGGGTAAATATGTAGAAAAAAACTTTGAGTGGTAGGGAATGTGTATGTATAGACATTACATACAATTGCTACTCTGCACATTGCTGTTTATTCCTAAAACATGACAATAATCCTTGATCTATTGTAAGTTTTTAGTTGTAGGATCATACAAAATCATATTCTCCCCCTCAGATACTGTGAAGTGATGGAGTCCAGATGTTACAGACACAGATGCAGCAATGGAGGAACACAGCGAACACCTTTCAGGAAGGACTGGAGAATATTAGAAATAAAAGACTCTAAAATGACTTTTCACTTGTGAAAGACTTCAGAATATCAGACCCCAAGAACTGTTATGGAATTTCATGACACAAGACCATAAGAATTGATATGCAATACAACAATAGTCTTTCTGATCTGAGAAGATCAGGAAAGCAGCTGTTCAACTGTTCAATTTAAGTCACTGTTGACAATGCAAACAGGCTGGAAAATTAATTTCACTGTAAACTTTATTTTGTATATGTTAAATTGTTTTTTGGCTTTGATAAGATATTTGCCAGATGCTCCCCCTCCTCAGAGATAATAACCTCCTCAAATTACCCAGGCAAGGGTCTCGGTGATGCTTCTATTGTCTTGAATTTATGGCTGTTTGTTCTGAGTTGAGTATAAAAGGTGAAGATGTGATATCAGTTGGGGGGAAATTTCTGAGACTTATGCTGCAACATACTTCTCTGGTCAGGGATGCATCTATAATTCTTTGATTTATCTTTGAGTAATCGATGTTGCATTGTTACAGTCTCATCTCTGAATTGGCTTTCTGATGGTTCTATTATGTAATTGGCATAGTACAATTTTACATGACAAATAAAATGTTAAGTTTTGATTCATTTTGAATTCTGAATTTTTTTATATTTAGAAGATTAAGTGGAGTCTTATGTTACCTTTATCATTCAACATGATTAGATTTGGTTCTAAGGCACATTTGACTGTACAGAGCTGTTTTGGCATGTCAGCAAGAAGATCTTTAATCAACTATTTGCTGAAAGTAGCAATTAGCAATGGGCTTGGCTGTTTTTGCTACTTGTTTAGGAATGTGTGGGCGGTTTGCAACCAGCCTATTTAAATATTATTTAATCCTGTACCCTCTGACTAACTTCAGAGTGTCGACATACCGTCCGTGAGAAGATACTTCAACTCAGGGCGTGGAACTCTGAGTGGCATTAGGTCCCTAATGAACGTATAACTGAAGAGTAAGGGAACAGATATAAATCAAAACTGTAAATTAAATCATAAATGATGAGTGTGATCCATTCTTACAATTAGAAATACACTTAAAACTTTAGGATCACTTTAATTGGAGTGAGAATAAATTTGGAGCTAAAAAAAACAAATATAAATAATTTCTAATAAATAACAAAAATCTTTTTAGAAGCACTAGTAAAACGCTAACATGCATTTAACCTTCGAACATGCTGTTAGTTTCATCATTGGGCTAATAGATGGACTTCTACACTTGTGTTGCCCATACTTATGTTTTGTTGTTGTTTTTTATTCAGTCTTATTAGCTGTGTCTGTTTAACATTGATGTAAATCTGTTACACAATATGCACAATAAATAGTTTCCTCAAATAATGTCTTAATTATGGTTTACACATGATTACAACGTTTGGGTATGACTGGACCGAAATCAGACCTGATTGCATTTTACAGCTTTAAATAATAAGATTAATTATTTAATATGCACAATAGGCTATTAAAACACTTAAAGTATGCAGCAACATGTTTTATAAACAACCTGAATATGGCACAAATGTCCAGAACATGACATAATTCGACGTGCCATAGCGGGATGTGACAGAGCGACGTCTTTTCAATGGTAATCGGATGTCCAAATGTTTGCTGAGAGTTTGCAAAACTGCTCCTTGAAAAGACATCCCTCTGTCACATCCCGTCATGGTTGAAAAGCAGTTCCAAAATGAAAATCCAACCAGCGTCTTTTACGTCATCTGGCCGTGAATCACCCATCTTTTCTACACGGTTCCTGCACGTCGAATTGTCATCTTTTGGACTTTACATTATTATTTAAAGCTTTGAAATGCAATCAGGTCTAATTTCAGTCCGGTTATACATGAATGTCTTTAAGACGTTGTAATCACATGTAAACCATAGGTAATACATTATTTGAGGATGCAATGGGGGATGGGGATTCAAGGTTGTTTTACAATAGTCATATGCTGTGTCCTTTCTATATTAAACAAAAACTGAAATAATAAAAACAATTTTTCATAAAAATATATATTTTATATATGCAAAATCCAGATATGTATTATACAGTGGGGATCGAAAGTTTGAGCACCCCAGGTAAAAAGAAGCCAAGGAAAAATCTCCAAAAGGGATCAAATTACAGATTAGACATTTTTTTTATATGTCAAAAAAAGTTACTTTATTTCCATCATTTACACATTCAAAATAACAGAAAACCAAAAATAAAACGGCTTCTGCAAAATCAATGCATGCACTGCCCCCTTTGAAAAGCTGAGAACTGGCAGTGTGCTGGCTCGTTCTCAAGGCAGATAAAACTGACCTGGCAGAGGTGACATCAGGGCGAGCACTGATGTAAATCTGTGTGTCATCAGCATAGCAGTGATATGGGCTGGACGATATGGCAAAAATTTATATCATGATATATTTCTTAATTTCGGTCAATACAATATAATTCCAATACCGATATGGACAAGTTTAAAAAGCCAGGAAAAACTGCCAAGAACGCACACAATAGATGTCTGTACCTACAAATGTCTGCAAACTGAATTTGCAAAGTCTATAATAACTCCAGGCTCTTATAACTTTAAAAAAAAAACTGCAAAAGTAAAAAAAAAAAAAAAAAAGAATGTTCACTTTTTATTTGTATTAAGCCTTTACAAACAGATGAGTATATTCATAGTTCTGTTTGCTTTTTAACTTGAACATCCTTTAAGGGTTATTTCTGTCTATTTATATTTGTGTATGAAATCACCTAATTAAATGAAAAGGTTTAACATAAGATAGTTCTTATATATTTTATATAGTCTATTTATATAGGCTAATATTTTATATTATTTTATATAACATACTTTCATTATTTAACAGACTTATTATCTCTATTAATCACATTCATTCTATTTCAACAGCTTTGCAATAACCAGATTCCTGATAAATATTTTTGTGAATTTTATTTTGTAAGTCTGCTCAAGTGCTATACCAGCATGCAGCAAGTTTATGTGTGTTAGTGTTAATTTGGGTCTATGCAAGAATCAAGTTTATATATATATATATTGTTACAACCGGCTCAAAGTTGCAACATCAGAGAGACAATACGGACCAGGTAAATTGAAAAGAGAAATGATTTATTATCAAAACGTATAATTAACAAAAGTATTTAAAGCAATCAAAGTCAGTATAGGTGAAAGTCAGTAGTGAAAAGCATGTGTATGGAAGTGTACTGAGCTCATGATCCAAACACAAACTAAAACAAATCAATAGCGCTGAGCAGAGACGTCCGGCTAATCAAGCTCTCCCAGACAGAATGACGAACTCCTTATAAACCCCACACAATGAGTCTCAGGTGGGATGACCCACCCACCAATCTGCAATCACGCAGAATCTGCAAATAACAAACACACATACAAACAGGTCCCACATGTGACCTAACATCTCCCCCCCTAAAAAAAGAAAAAATATATAAATGCCACAAATACCAATAATTTCTCTTCAATTTTTATACTATTTTTTCCCTATTTTGTTCTCTCTAAACTTTAAACATTAGTACTGCTTAAATTTTCTAAGGATGAAACGGTAAATTAAAGCTACAGTTTGGCATACTCCTGCCCCATCTCCTCTCCTCCAGCAAACCGGATCCTAAAAGCATTTAAGAAAAAGAAGAGACACAACAAGACTACCAAACAACTTACCCACTCAGTCACATCACTCAGAATGAGCTCGAGACAAACAGTCAGAAAACACATTGTCCGTACCCCTTATGTGTTTAATTAACAAATTATAGGGTTGTAAAAACAAAACCCACCGCATCAATCTCTGACTGGGACTTTTCAGTGTATGGAGAAAAATTAACGGATTATGATCTGAAAAAACAACAACTTGAGAACCACCTCCCACATAAACTTCAAAATATTGGAGTGCCCATATTAAAGCAAGTGTCTCTCTCAATAACAGAGTAGTTTACCTGATAGGAGTTAAATTTCCTTGAGAAATAACAAACTGGGTGGTCCACACCATCCAACCCAGTTTGCAAAAGAACTGCACCTGCCCCAATCTGACTCGCATCCACCTGAATCATAAATGGCTTGTCAAACTGCGGTGCAACAAGAACTGGATTTGAGGAAAGCAGAAGTTTAGCATTGTTAAATGCTTGCTGGCAACCAGAGGACCAAACGAATGGAACAGACTCTTTTAAAAGATTTGTTAATGGGGCTACTACAGAAGAAAAATTTGGGCAAAACCCTCGATAATAGCCCGCCATTCCCAAAAAACGCATTAAATCCTTTTTTGTAGATAGGACGGGGAACCCCTCAATTGCCCGCACCTTCTCTTTCAAGGGACGCACGTAACCATGTCCGACTTCCCTTCTCAAATAGAACACAGTAGCCTTGGCAAACTCGCACTTTGCCAAATTTATTGTGAGTTTCGCCTCCAATAACCGCAAAAATAAAGCACGAACACGCTCCAGATGTTGTTCCCATGTATCACTACAAACAACTACGTTGTTTAAATAGACTGCACAACCCGAAAGTCCTGACACAACCCGATTCATTGATCTTTGAAACGTTGCCGGAGCGTTTCGCAATCCGGAGCTCATTACAGAATAGGAATATAATCCGGAAGAAGTCACAATCGCAGTGATCTCTTGCGCTCGAGGTGTTAATGGAATTTGATAATAACCCTTTAACAGGTCGAATTTACTTACGAATTTAGCAGCCCCTACTTGATCCACGCATTCTTCGACTCTGGGAAGTGGAAGTGTTTAGTGATCTTATTTATCTTTCGATAATCTGTACAAAATCGGTATGAATTATCAGATTTTTTTACCAATAAACAAGGTGAAGCCCAACTAGAACAAGATGGTTTTGCCAAGTTATTATCAAGCAAATACTGAACTTCAGCCTCTAACGCCTGTTGCTTTACCCGTGGCGCTCGGTAAAAACGCTGACGAACAGGTGTTGCGTCACCAACATCCACATCATGTTCGATCAAATGGGTGCGAGATGGAACATCGCCAAACAACTCTGGAAATTCGTGTATCAGCTTTATTAATTCTCCCTTCTGAGAAATAGTTAGATGGCGCATTAAATTCTCTAAATTAAGAAGCGTCTCTGTATTGGAAAACCTCGGTTGCAGCACACAATCAGTTGGAGCCTCATCTTCCTCCATCTCCGGTACAATTTCATCTGTCTGAGAAACCGTTAACACAGCAGATGTTTTACAATCAGTCTGATCACGGGAATAATATGGTTTCAACAAATTTACGTGGCACAACTGCTCACTTTTCTTTCGATCTGGGGTTGAAATAAAATAATTTAACTCGGATATGCGGCGAGTAACTATATAAGGGCCTGAAAATTTGGCTCGGAAAGGTGAAGCAGGCAAAGGCAACAGCGCAAGCACCTGATCCCCAGGAGAAAACTCACGGACTTCAGAATTACGATCAAATAACTGCTTCATTTTTTCCTGTTTCTTCTCTAAATTCTCTAAATAAACACACGTACACAATGCATTCCACCATTATTGCCAGATTGGGCGTTTTTTTTATTTTTTTTGCATTTCGCCGGGTTTTTGATTTTTGACATTTGCTAGCTGTTTTTCACTCGGACTCATTCACAGTCTCTCTCTCACATAAACAAACATGCAGGTATTCACCACGCACAAGTTACGCAAAACACGAAAATCTGACATTTCCCGCAGCAAGATCCAGCACTGGCGCAAACAGTTTATTTGGCGTACTTAACATACACGACTTATTCACCATTTGTGAAAGGTTTGCATTTTTTTGCTGAAGCTCCTCATGCCTTCTTTCAACTTTCGCTCAGCTTGTACTTTGCCGCAAAAGCTGCATGGTGGGTTTTGCCATAGGTTCCTGACCACTGTTCTATCGGGTAGAACAGATTTGATGGGTTCCCGATGCTAGTCGGCATTCACATTTTGCAGAGCACTGGAACTATAAGTTTATCGGAACTTAAAAAGCCGAACCACTTTTAAACCATTGCATTAGTCTTTCTCTCTCATCAACCAATTCGTCTGCATTCTTACTTGTGGAAGCTTGTTCATACACATCTTTACTCAGGGCTCCCATTTTGTAGCTTAAAACTTTCTGCGAGACTGCGATAGAGCGAACTGCTAAGCACGGACAGTAGCGTGTCTGTGACGCATGTCATCAATGTCATAGCAAAAGAGGCAGAGGAATCGGGCGCACATGTTGGATAACTTTATTTATTTTGGATTGTGAAAGCAAAATTCTCCTACAAACAGTGATTATAGTGCCTCCTGATGGTGAATGTGGTTATACTTAGGGCAGGTATTATTTGATAATTTAGTCTTTTATTTTACTGATTTGGCAACCGTCAAACGTCATCAGGGAAATGGGTTGAATTTCCGCTTAGTAAAAAAAACATTAGTGCTCCATTTGGGACAACACTACATACATGTACTATGCTGTTGAGTGTGTAAGTGCATAAGTATATTGTGCATAGTGTATAGTGTGTCATTTGAGACGCAGCTATAGGATCCAAAGAGACATTAGAGATGTCAAGGACAATGTAGTGGAGGGGGAGAAGAAGAAAAAGAAGAAGAAGATGAAGAAGAGGAAGTGATGAAAGAGGAAGAGGAGAAGGTGATGACAAGGACATGGAAGAACAAAGGCAAGGAGACCTGCAGTCTTAGTTTAAATTCCAGTCCCTTATTTGAGCATGTCCTACACCCAAGTTTTTCTGCCTTCATTCTCTCCCTTAATAAACCTGATAGAGGAGTTTTTTTGGCATGGCAGTGGAAAGTGTATGACAGAGAAATTTATGTCAGTGGAAGACAAATTTATGTATTTATGCCACTGAAGAAGCCTGCCTAGCAGAGTTACAGATGTTTTCCAATTGTTTACACATTAAAGTTCCCACAATTTTACAAAACCTTAACACTCAAGGAGCAAAGAGATTTGCACAACTGTAAGCGCATTGTCAGCTTCACACTTTTTGCAGAACATCACACATTGATTTGAAAAACACTAAACACTTTTATGCATTAGACAGATATTTATCATGTCATTTCCTCACAAGTTTAAAGCAAATGCTTTCAAATGAACATGCACATGAACCAACTGATTAAACATAGCCAGTGTTTGGTTAAACCCAGTTTTTGGTGTTCACTGTATTCCATGTTTGAAACTTGTGTGCTTTCCAGGTAAGGGGCCCTTTAGTCGCAGATGACCAAGAAAGCTATCATAAACATGGTTTTGGCCAATAATTCGATGTGTTACAGACAAAAAATCTGACTAATAATAATAAAATAATATCCTGAATCACGACCCAGATTTCAGTGTTTTTTGTTTGTTTGTGTACCATAATTTTTTTTTTTTCAGTGCAAAATGTATTCTTAGCATGGAAGAATTGAATGGTTTTATAATGGTTGTGAATTGAATGGTTAAATTAAAAAAGTGTGTTTGTGTTTTGTACTTTATAGTCCTTAAATAAATAATAAACCAGTACATACAAATTGTTTTTGTCTTTTGTGTTCATCATGTAAAAACATAACTTGCCAGTTTTGGAAATGTTTTTATTTTATTGCACCAGTGTGTAAGTGTGTGTTTTTTGAGTTTGGGTTTTCAGCAAGAGTGAATGGTTTGGAAAGAGCTTAATTTTGACCTTAAATAGGATGTTTGGGAAATTTGGTTATACATTATGGCTTTGTGTTTACTATTTTGAGAATATGAGGCATAGTTTCAAGACATGTGTTTAATCAAGTGAGAAAAACTGTAATGGTATGGTCACAATATACTAATGTTGTGCTAATTGTGTTTCAAGCGTTTCCACTTAGATATGCTTGGCACTTATAGCAGGTTTGGCATGCTGTCCCGGGAGAGAACCCTGAGCTCGGAGATATTTGAGCCCAGGGCTCCCGCCCGGTCTAGAAGCATATCAGGAGAACCGAGATCAGGTAGGTCTTGATCACTCCCCCTTTAAAAGAGGAGAAAAAAGGAGGAGATGTGGTGGAAGGGGGGATTCTTCCAAAACGAATATAGAGCAATAAGGAGAAAGTGATCCTTTTATATTAAGCTAGGATCATTCTGATTGGATTTTTACTGATTACGGATGAGTGGCCAGCGGTGCATATCACGTGCTCCTCTTGAAATTAGTTTATTAAACTTCACTTAGTGTTTTGAAAATGTGGCTACAGATTGGGCAAATGTATGCTAGCAATTTTAAAAACTGTAATATGATTATGGTAAGCAAAACTTCTGTTGTGTAAAAAAAAAAAAAAAGTTTCTCTTTATTACATTTATCATTACATTTATTTACATTACCTCAAATACAATCCTCCTATTTGTCTGAAACGATAATTGTTATATTATTTGCTGATTGTCCTGAGAGCTGTTAAGTTTCTTTTCATATATCATTAACTCATGAATGGGCTCCTTCAGGTGAGTTCCCTCATGTATGGGTAAAGGTGCAGGTGACTGGGACCGTTGTGCCAAATACTTTAAGAGAAGACAGCAAGAGAAAAAAGTCAGTAACAGATTAACAGTAAGTCAGTTGCCTTTTATAATTTTGCTACCTGTTTTAGATGCTCTGGCAGATTATCATTAGGGAATACAATTCTGTATCCTTTGTAACTGTACCACACAGCCATAAAGATCAGGAGAACCGCAACTAACACCACTAGAAAACTGATCAAAAGCATCACAGCTATAAGCCAGGGTTCTGTCTCATCTAAAAAAAACATACAAATCAGTATTTTATGTTAAATATTAAAAACAAAAGAAAAAGGATTAAAGCATCATCATAATAAACATTCAGTAAATTAATTTGGAAAAAAAAAGAGAATACAGACTTTATATAGTGGAATACTTACTGCTGGGCGAATTTTTTAAACAGGTCATGTTGCTGGGCTGGCTTGTTTTATTCTTCAAATACAAAACCTCTACTTCGACACAGTAGTTTTCCAGAGGCTTCACTTTTGGTAACATGACTCTGCTCTGTTCTCTTTTTAGTTTGACCTGTTAAAAATGAATTACAAAAAGATTAAATTACACAACTTGGTTAAACAGATATAGCTGAAATGTTCTCTATTTTCTAATTCTACCATGGTTGGCCTACACCTGGCCCTGAAGAAGTCGAAAGTGAAATGGTCTTGGTAATTGGTACTGAAGGTGCGCTATGATAAGATCTAAGAAAGTTAGCAAGCTACATGGCTAAAGTGTGTATACCACGTATACAAGCTCCTCTTCCTCTGGCCCCTCTGCCATGGCCTCTTACTCTCCTTCCATGCCTGTGGCCTCTTTGATCCATGCTTGCAAATAGCAATGCAGAGGTGGCATCTTTTGTAGAAGGATGAGGATTGATTGCTAATTGAAGAGTTGTGCAAACAAGTTTCACACAGGTGCAATGGATATTCATAATTATGCAAGTACTTTCTTCTTTCAATGAGATCTGTGGTGACAAAGGGTGTGAGAAATGTGTGAAACAAATGAAAAAGTGTTAAGGCATTTGAAAGAGAAGACTTCTCCTGTGTTAAGAATGTGATGATGAAGATCAAGTGAATCCCAGTTTCACTGAGTGTATCTTGGCAAATGAGAAAAACTGTAAAGTAACCCTGGTTCCCAGAGGAGGGTAACGGAAATGCTATTAGTGGATTTTAATCCACGAAATGGGATTTCGTTTCAGAAAGCCAATCATCTAAAAGAGTATATAACGGGCCAATGAAATGCCAAATGAGTTGGCAGCGTAAGCTTGCGCACCTGGAGCTTATTGTCAATTAGCTCCACATATAAGCACATGGAAAGCAAGGAAACGCTATCCTTTTCGCTTCAGAGACTGACACTTACAGCTAAGGAACAACCGTTATGGCGATACTATATAGCATTTCCATTTCCCTCCTCGGGGAACGAGGGTTACTTTAGTAAACAGAGCGTTCCCCTTCGGATGGGAACTTCAATGCTATTAGTGGATTTTAATCCACGAAATGGGGAAATGTCTGGAAAACGCCACAATGACTGCACCTTACCTTCGCCCCCAATGAGAGGATAGCCAGGCATAGCGTGAGCGCTCCTGCATCAAAGAGAGGTGCGGTCTTCTAACGTGATCCCTGGCCCTTACTTATCCCACTTCAAAGAAGTTTTACGGATTTAGATATATTTTTTGGGAGCCGCAAGTGTGTAGATAATTCTAGGAAAATACGACAGTACATTGAGAAAAGTATGGGGAACTTTACTGACAGATGAAAAAGCACATGTATCTCTGTGTTAGGGAGAATGGCGCAGCAAGCGTGTTTCAACACCTTAACCGAGTTGTTTCCTCAATCACCAAGGGTTACCTAATACTCTTGAGGAAACTGGCTCCACTCGCAAATTGTAAAACCTTGCAAATGTATTAGGTGTCGCCTAGCCCCCAACTCTACAGATGTCTGTTAGAGAGGCACCGCGTGCACACGCTCAAGAGGATGCGATGCTCCGAGTGGCTCTGATAAGCGAGGGAGATGGCATCCACTATCCAGTGGGCCAACCTCTGTTTCGGCACTTCCCTGCTGCCGACCGCCATAACAGACGAAGAGCTGCTCAGATGATCTAAAGCTCTGAGTATGGTCCAGATAAATATGCAAAGCGCAAACTGGACAAAGTAAGAAAAGGAGTCACTGACCGAAAATGCCTCCAGGTCCCCGACCCTCTTAATAGATGCCAACGTGACCAGCAGAGCTGTCTTCAGGACAGAAATCTTAAAAGATACTAAGTCAAGTGGCTCAAAGGGATCTTTGCGCAGGCTAGTGAGAATGATGGTGAGATCCCAAGAGGGCATGAGAGAGGGCCGGTTGGATTAATTCGCCTAGCGCCACTGAGGAAACGGATGATCAGGGTATGCCACCGAGATCGGTAGGTTACCTAAGTCTTTCTCGTGTCTAAGGACCACACGTGGAGGTTCCAAAGATCGGGGCGAGGGTGCCAGATGGTGCCCTGTGCCTGAAAGAGTAGGTCCTCTCTCAAAGGGATCTGCCAGGGGAGGGCCGTCGCGAGGAGGGAGAGCTCTGACATCCAGGTCCCGTTGGGCCAGAGGGGCGCAACCAGCAAAACCTGTTCCTCATCCTCCCTGACCTTGCACAGTAACTGCGCGAGCAGCCTCACTGGGGGAAACGCATATTTACGCATGGCCTGAGGCCAGCTGTGGGCCAGTGCATCCGTGCCGAGAGAGCCCTCGGTCAGGGAAAAGAACAACTGGCAATGAGCGTTCTCGGGGGAAGCAAACAGATCGATCCCCGAATCGCGCCCATATCAGCTGAACAGACTCGGGGTGGAGTCTCCATTCTCTGGGACGTAAAGGATGCCGTGAGAGCGCATCGGCTGCACGGTTGAGCTAGCTTGAAATGTGAATGGCGTGCAGCGATTTCAGCCGCGGATGACACCAGATTGTGATTATGATCATGTGATTTGATAAACCTCAACACATGAGTGTGGTTTCTAGATGGGAATCAGCTGTGATATATATACAGCTGATTCACATCTAGAAACCACACTCATGTGTTGAGGTTTATCAAATCACATGATCATACTGTATGTTCTAAAATTTGTGTTACAATTGTTATATAGAACCTATATAGCATATATACGTTATGTTTAGCGCATGATGTTATCTTTTCTGACATACTGTGTGAAAGCATTGGTAAATTGGACTGTAAAATTACATTGTTTTGGTTAAGTTTGTGTGTAAACGAAGTTCAAGCATTTTAAATTGTCGTTAACTGGATGCATTTTGTGTCAAAGCAACAAGAAATGTGTTAATTGTATAGCCTATGAAAACGGATGTTGTGCTAACCGTGTTAAGAGTTTAGGAAACTTGTTAAATGTATTGAAAAAAGTGTCATAGCCATTGTAAAAAAAACTGTAAACTGCAGAAGCAGGAGACCCGTCGACAGAGCTTAAACTCTCTCCTCTTTCAATGAAGTCACCGTTGTGGAAGCATTTTGGATTTCAAGTGAGTTATGTTGACAACGTTCGTGTTGTTGACAAAAAAAAAAAAAAAAAAAAAACAGTTTGCAAGCTCTGCTATGTACGTATTAGGGTTCGACCGATAGACAACACCGGCATCGCAATCCTCCGCCCCGCCCCCATTGCAAATCCGCTTGGAAAAGTACACACTCAGGCCGTGTTTACACTAACATGTCTTTGTTTTTAAATGGCATTTTAGAACAACAACGATTTGACATCCACAGTGGCATGTGGCATTTCTGAGCAGCCCTCCTTCCTCACTACCTCTGAAAACGCACATCACGTGACCACACACACACACAGAGGCACACACAGCCATGCGCTCGAGACAGCAGGTCCAGGCAGTCAGAGGTTCAGTAGACAGCTTCAATCTTTCACTCACTTGTACTTAGTCATTTTAGCGAACACCTCAGATACTGTTGGCTGGTTCCTGTTGGTTGTGCACCTTTTATACTGACGCCATTATAATGACACAGATCACTGCCTATTCACGAGTCCCGCAGTGAATGACAGGTGGCCTGAGATTACAGCCTTCTGAGAGAGTCGATGAGGGTTTCTCCTGCTGTGATTCAGCGATTTCGAGTGAACAAGAGCAGTCTCCCTGTCCAGAGTGTGTACACGCAGCGGCAGATGGTCGAGATGGGTTCTCCCTTGCCTGGCGTTCTTTGGGTCCGGTCCTCCAGAGTGGTGCCTATAAAGTTGCAATTTCACAAAAAGAGCAACACAGTCGTGCAGCACGTCCTTTTCAGGATGGCGCTCCGACCGTGCGTTTCTGGATGCGATGGTTTCCTGTCCCTGGATGATGGGCACGAGCACTGCGTTGCTTGTCTGGGGGTCCAGCATGTTAATGCATGTTAATGCGCGGGCAGTTCACGTCATCATTGCGATGCAATGACTGTTGCGCAGTTAAGATCGCGGCTAGCCTTTGCAAAAGGGCAAAACACCCCAGCTGTCCCTTGCACTGCAGTGGGCACTCGGGCAGATCTGAGGGTTCAAGTGGGAGATAATCCGTTGCCTCCGGGCCCACGGACCTCCCGCTCCTCCAAGCGCTCCATCTAAGCTTCGAGCGGAGGAAGCGATCCGTCTAAACGTAGCCCTTATGTTCGATGACACCGGGGACCAGACATCCACAGCTGCATCGAAGGGGGGGCTTTCATTGTCCTACGAGAAACCAGGCCCGCTTGCCCCCTTCGGGCAGGTGAGCGCTGTCAAAACGGATTCTGAAACGGACATGTTAGCCTTGCTTTCCCGGGCTGCTTTGCCCGTTGGGTTGGAGATGGTTAATCCTCCAGCTCCGCGGCCGGACCGACTAGATGGGTGCTACGTAGAGGACCAGAGGGCTAAGCCTTTGAAGCCTATCGTCCCCTTCTTCCCGGAGGTGCACAGTAGGCTCACGCAGTCTTGGAGGGCACTTTTATATGCCCGTGTCCCTCCGCCCTCACCACTCTTGACAGTGGAGCGGCCAGGGGGTATGTGGCGATTCCTCAGGTCGAGTGCGCAATTGCAGTCAATCTTTGACCGTGTGGTGCCTCTTCTTGGCGGGGTCCACCTCGTCTCCCGTCCAAAGCCTGTAAGTTATTTGCCTCCCTCGGAACTAGAGCTTACAAGGCTGTGGGCCAGGCTGCTTCAGCCTTGCACACGATAGCCACCCAACAGCGCTACTAAGCGCAGGCGCTGGCCGAGCTGCACGAGGGTGGGTCCAACCCAGGCTTGTTACATGAGCTTTGCACCGCAACCAACTATTCTCTTCGGACCACTAAGTTGCAGCGTGTGCGTTGAGAAGGACGATGTTCACATTAGTGGTCCAGGAGCGCCACCTCTGGCTAAACTTGGCTGGTATGTGCAAAGTCGACAAAGTCCACTTTCTTGACTCCCCCATATCCCAAGCTGGCCTGCCCCCACACCCCTCCAGCCCAGAGCGCCGCTAAGTTCTGTATATGGACCGCAAAGCGTCCCTGGGACAGGTCATCTGGAGAAGAGGGAACTTGCTCTTTCCCTGCTGGAGGGGCGGGCCCCATTTCCAATGGCACTTTTTACTGCCTTGAAAACATTAACGAAAGAACACTTTTCCACTTCTCCGGATGTGACAGCCCAAAATCTGCCAATCTGAGATGCTATGCTTCTAGCTCGCAGGTTTGGTGCGTTTCGCCAGTGGCTCACGAGCGCTGCGAGGACGGTCTCCTTTCTCCCACCCCTCGAGCCCCCTCTCCGGAGTTTGGGTGCAGAGTGAGAACAAATCACTCGCCTGGGACCCTTCCGCGGGACCCTCTTACTTCCCGGATCAGCACACCCACTGCGCGCTGCCCCACTGCTAGTTTGTCAGCGATTGTAGCGATGAGTCCATTAGCGAGAGCTCTGCCTGCCTGGTAAGCGTGGGCTGGCCCTTCGCTGTGGCTCATATATACAATCAGACTCGGCTATGCGATTCAGTTTGCGAAACGGCCCCCCAAGTTCACGGGTGTGTATCTCACCAGAGACAGCCCCCTGTTCGCCCCTGTCTTGCGAGAGGAGATTGCTGTCCTCCTATCAAAGGATGTAATCAAGCCGGTCCCTCCAGCCGAGATGGAGAGCGGGTTTTACATTGTGCCCAAAAAGAGCAGTGGGTCAAAACTTATCCTAGATCAGCGCATTTTAAACCGCTGTCTGCACAAGCTGCCGTTAAGAATGCTCACGCAGAGGCGTATCCTCCGGTGCGTTCGTCCTCAGGATTGGTTTGCAGCAATAGACCTGAAGGACGCATATTTCCATGTCTCCATTCTTCCTCGCCACTGTCAGTTTCTGCGGTTTGCGTTCGAAAGTCGAGCTCTGCAATACAAAGTCCTCCCTTTCGGGCTCTCTCTGTCTCCGCGGGTCTTCACCAAGCTCGTGGAGGGTGTCTTAGCGCCACTTCGGCTCGCGGGCATCCGCATACTCAATTATCTCTGCGACTAGCTGATTTTAGCCCACTCTCGTGAGCAATTGATTATGCACAGAGACAAGGTGCTTAGGCACCTCCACCTGTTGGGGCTTCAGGTCAACCGAGAAAAAAGCAAACTCGTCCCCGTGCAGAACATCTCTTTTTTCGGGCTGGAGCTGGACTCGGTCACCATAACAGCACACCTTTCCGGAGAGCGCACTTAGCTGATGCTGAACTGTCTGCTTGTGGGGCATATGGCATCCGCAGCTGCTGTCACGCCGCTCGGATTACTCTATATGAGACCACTCCAGCCCTGGCTTTACAATCGCATCAGACGAGAATGGCACGTGCGCGCACACCGAGTCTCTGTTACTGCGCTCTGTCGCCGCGCCCTCAGCCCTTGGAATGAACCCTCGTTCCTACAGGCCAGAGTGCCTCCAGGACAGGCGTCCAGTCATGTTGTTGTCTCAACAGATGCTTCCAGCACGGGCTGGGGGGCTGTGTGCTGCGGCCTGCAGCTGCGGGCCTGTGGAAAGGAACCCAGTTGCATTGGCATATCAATCGCCTGGAGCTGTTGGCAGTGTTCCTTGCTCTCCACCATTTTTTTCCAGTGCTGGAGCAGCAACATGTGCTGGTCAGAACGGGCAGCATGGCGGTGGTGGCATATATCAACCGCATGGGGGTTATTCGCTCTCACTGCATGTCTCAGCTCGCCCGCCGTCTGCTCCTCTGGAGTCATCTGCGGCTGAAACCACTGCGCATCATTCACATTCCACGCAAGCTCAACTGTGCAGCCTACATGCTCTCACGGCAGCCGTTACGTCCCGGAGAATGGAGACTCCACCCTGAGTCTGTTCAGTTGATATGAGTGCGATTTGGGGAAGCCCAGATCGATGTTACTTCCCCCGTGAACACTCATTGCCAGTTGTTCTTTTCCCTGCCCAAGGGCTCTCTCGGCATGGATGCACTGGCTGGCCTTGGGGCATGTGCAAATATGCGTTTCCCCCAGTGAGCCTGCTCGTGCAGTTACTGTGGTCAGGGAGGATGAGGAACAGGTTTTGCTGATTGCGCCCCTCTGACCCAACCTACCTGGATGTCAGAGCTCTCCCTCCTCGTGACGGCCCTTCCCTGACAGATCCCTTTGAGAGAGGACCTACTCTCTTAGGAACAGGGCACCATCTGGCACCCTCGCCCCGTTCTTTGAAACCTCCACGTGTGGTCCTTAGACGCAAGGAAGACTTAGGTAACCTACTGATTGCGGTGGTTAATACCGTCACTCTGGGTAGAGCCCCCTCCTCGAGCGCGCCTATGCCCTGAAGTGGAATCTATTCACTGAATGATGCGTCTCTCACAGAGAAGACCCCCAAAATTTGCCAGATCAGTGTTTATTTATTTATTTGTTTGTTTATTTATTATTTATTTATGATTTTTAAACAGGAAAAGATTAAAATATAATTGGGCCTGACTCAGCATGAATGCTGGTTTTTAGCAGGTTCCTGCTCTGCAGAACATAAAAACAGACTAACATTTCATCCAACAACACAGTACAAACAATCACCAAACATATAAAATAAAGAAAAGTAGGCTACTATCTCAGTGGCTACAGCGATAGTTGACCATTAGATGACAAGCATGGGATTTTTTAAAAAGTCTCAGTGTTGGTATTGTTTTGAGATGTTGTGGGATCTCATTCCAGGCTTTTGTGCAAACTAAAAGAAAGATCTGTCCATAACAGTTTTTAAAAGCTGGTACTGGTAACCATCCATTTGTTACAGATCTGGTGGAACGATCAGTCCTTGTGTTGAGTTTTGGTACAAAAGCACACAGGGCTGCTAGGTAGGGCTATTTAAAATTTTATAGTACAGTTTAATACCTGTGTTCATAATGTAGTTTTGAAATGTTAAAGCTTTAGAAAGTGATAGAGCAAAATAATGTTGTGTCCATCCAGAAAGTCTGTTGTGGATCTTATAGGCCCTATTGTACAGTCTAGCTATTGGCTCCAAGATATTGTTTGTTGTGAGAGACCAAATAGGCAGACAGTAGGACAAGGTAGACAAGATTATGGCATGCAGATAAGTTTCTGAAACAGAAAAAGACAAATTTGTCCTAATTTTGTCATAAACAAACAGCTTTTGTTTCAGCTTTTTATAAACATTTTGAACATGGTTACAATAAGTGAGGTGAGAGTCCAGACTGATTCCCAAATATTGATATGTGGATACAATGGAAAGTTTTTGATTTGAGAAAGTGAGGGGATGGGATATGGATAATTTTCTCCTAGGTGAATAAAAGTACATACACTCTGTTTTAACGTAAATAGTCAAATTATTGTCTTGCAGTCACTCATGTAAAAGCTGAAGATCTGTATTTAATTTATTGTTAATTATGTCTGTACTTGATCCAGACACAAAAGTACATTGTCATCTGCATATAATAAAGAATCTGAATGTTTAATTACCTGAGGGAGGTCACTGATATACATCAGGAAAAGTAAAGGTCCCAAAATACTTCCCCCTGTGGAACCCCCATAGAACAACCTAATGCCTGGGAAGTTATACCAATTTTAAAAACCTAAGATCTATTGGATAAATATGATGAAAACATATCTATTGCAAAAGAAGAGAGATTAAAAGAGATCAATTTGTTTAAAAGAATATTATGATTAACTGTATCAAATGCCTTTCTAAAATATATGTATACAGCTCCAGTGACATGACCTTTATTTAGTGCCATACATATATGTTCAGTAAATAAAAGCAATGCTGACATGGTTGACTGCAATAGTCTAAAGCCATGCTGGCTATCACTAAGCAACTTATTGTCTTCAAGATAGTCAATTAACTGATTATACAATGCCTTTTCAAGTAACTTAGAAAATGTAGGGAGAATTAAGATCGGCCGATAATTAGAGACACTAGTATGGTCCTCAGATTTGAATATTGGAATAATCTGAGCAGTTTTCCAGGTGTCAGGGAATTTATGGAGCCTAATACATAAATTAACTAAATAATGGAAAAGTTGTATAAGAGTACTAGCATGAGTTTTCATAAAATGCATGTTTAAGTTGTTTACATCGCAGGCATGAGAAATACTAAAAGAGTTCAGAATATCGGATAACTAACTTTGTGAGATCTCAGAAAAAGAAAACTGTTGACATGTATTTGGTGGTACTTGGAGCATAGGAGAAGCTAAAAATTTAGAAGACCGCCCTTTTTCAGATGAAATAAAATACTCATTGAATGAGTTAGCAATTTTTTCATGATCAGTGAGAAGAGTACCATTTATAGCAATTTGTAAGTTATTGTTATGATTTAAACTATTTTCACCAGTTATAGATTTAATAGTTTGCCATAGTACTCTTGGATTGGTAGCAGCTTGATTAATTAGATTTTGAAAATAGACTTGTTTAGCTTTCCACAATTCAGAGTAACATTTATTTCTGTATTGACTAAACATAAGCCTATTTTCATGTGTTTTAGAAAAACTGTATGCCTTCAGAGAGGATGCTTTTTTATTTAAAAGTTGTAAAATTTCAGAATTTACCCAAGGTACTTTGTTGTGTCTGACATACATTTTGCAAGTAGTTGTATACTTTTGCCATATTTCCTCCATCTGCTATAGAAATTTGCCAAGATGCAGTCAGGATTTGACAATAACATCTCATTACTCCAGTCAATATCTCCAAATTCAGCATTAAACTGGGGTAATTTGGAGTTTGGTAAATTTAATGTATAATTGTTTTTTAGGGTTCTTGGATGTTTAAAAGTTTTCTATATGACATATATTAGTGAATGGTCTGAAACAGAGGTGTGAATTATTCCAGATATACCATACTTGGTTGGTTTGTAAATATAAGATCAAAATAGAATTACGAGTTTTACCAAATCTAGTTGGAGCCTTAATTAATTGATGTAAACCCAATTTTATAGCTATGGCTTTCAAAGATTTGGATAAGTTGTCAATCCAGTTCATATTAATGTCACCAAGAATTACAAGCTCCTTATTTTTAACACATTTTATCATGTAAGCAAGCTGCATTAAGTATGTAGCCGCGCTGACATTTGGGGGCTTGTAAGTGACAATAATAGTAACTGAAAGCTGGTTTGATAGATTGACAACTAATTGTAACGATTCTGAGTCAGTTGAGATTTTTGTAACTGAATGACAATATTTTTTGTTTACATAAACTGCAACTCCACCACCCATTTTCTCATTCCAAACTCTACGGAACAATGAATAGTTTTCTATTGAAAGAAATGAATCTGGTATATCAGAGGTTAGCCATGATTCAGATATTGCCATAGCATGAGCTTAGTTTGAGCAATTATGATTTAACGCGGTGGCTGGCAGCACCGTGGGAAGGCATAACCTCATCATCCGGTTCCTCAGAGGCGCTAGGCGAATCCACCCTGGCCCCCTCTCATGCCCTCTTACGATCTCGCCCTCGTTCTCACAAGCCTGCGTCAGATCCCTTCGATCCTTGACTCAGTATCTTTAAGATTTCTGTCCCTGATGACAGCTCTGCTGGTCGCGTTGATATCGATTTAGAGGGTCGGGGACCTGGAGGCATTTTTTGGTCAGTGACTCGTGCCTGTAATTCAGGCTGGCTTACTCTCACGTTTCCTGAGAACTCGCCCGGGATATGTGCCCAAGATTCCTACCACACCGTTAAAAGACCAAGTAGTGAGCCTGCAAGTGCTGCCCTCGGAGGAGGCAGACTCAGCCCTTTTCTTACTTTGTAAAGTTAGCGCTTTGCGTATTTATCTGGACCGCACTCGGAGTTTCAGATCATCTGAGCAGCTCTTCGTCTGTTATGGCGGCCGGCAGCAGGGAAGTGCCATATTGGAACAGAGTTTGGCCCACTGGTTAGTAGATGCCATCTCCCTCACTTAGAACCAGGGTGAGCCGTGTCCCCCGAGAGCGTGCGCACTCCACTCGGAGCATTGCATCCTCTTGGGCCCGTGCACGCGGCGCCTCTCCAACAGACATCTGTAGAGCTGCGGGGTGGGCAACACTTAATACATTTGCAAGGTTTTACAATCTGCGAGTAGAGCCGGTTTTCCCAAGGGTATTAGGTAACCCTTGGTGATTGAGAAAACAACTTGGTGAAGGTGTTGAAACACGCTTGCTGTGCCATTCTGCCGAACACAGAGATACATGCTCTTTTTCATCTGTTAGTAAAGTTTCCTGTTAGTTAAGCCCTGCAGATTCCTCCGAGGCCCCCAGCATTGACTCAGCAGAGGAGTCACTCGCTGGCCCATTACGTCGTTGGTCTGCCCGCTGGTCAGCCTGCGTTTTGGGTATAGGTGCCCGCTATGCGTGATCCCCACTAGGCGATCCCATATGCTTATTCAGCCACGGTGCAGTCCCCCCTCACGAGCGGACCCGTGTCTCACCTCTCTGCTAACCATCTTATTATATGCGTACTTCCCCTTCTCAGGGCTAGTCCATATATTTTGCCATCATATCTCCCCATTGGGTAGCAGGTGGCCTCCGCAGCGTCCTCCCTATTGGGACGGCACGCTTTCCCAACATACTGTCGTATTTTCCTAGAATTATCTAGACGCTTGCGACTCCCAAAAAATATATCTAAATCCGTAAAACTTCTTTGAAGTGGGATAAGTAAGGGCCAGGGATCACGTTGGAAGACTGCGCCTCTCTTTAATGCAGGAGCGCTCACGCTATGCCTGGCAATCCTCTCATCGGAGGTGAAGGTAAGGTGCAGTAATTATGGTATTTTCCAGACATTTACCCCATTCGTGGATTAAAATCCACTAATAGCATTGAAGTTCCACATCCGAAGGGGAACGGTCTGGTTACTAAAGTAACCCTCAATGCTATATAGCATCACCATAATGATTGTTCCTTAGCTGTAATTGTCAGTCTCTTCAGCTTAAAAGGATGGTGTTTCCTTGCTTTCCCTGTGCTTATATGCAAAGCTAATTGGGAATAAGCTCTAGGTGCGCAAGCTTACACTGCCAACTCATTTGGCATTTCATTGGCTCGTTATATTCTCTTTCAGACGATTGGCTTTCTAAAACGAAATCCCCCATTTGTGGATTAAAATCCACTAATAGCATTTCTGAGGGTTACTTTAGTAACCAGAGCGTTATCTGTTCTGACATACTGTGTTTAAACATTTGTAAATTTGAATGTAATATTACATTGTTTTAGTCGTGGTTGAGTTTGTGTGTAAAAGAAGTTTGAACATTTTAAATTGGCGTTAACTGGATGAATTTTTTGAAAGAAATTTGTTAATTGTATAGCCAAAAAAAGACGGATGTGCTAATCGTGTTAAGAGTTTAGGAACGTTGTTAAATGTATTGAAAAAAAGTGTCATAGCCATTGTAAACAAACTGTAATAAAGGGATTAAGCTGACAAGATAATGAATGAATGAATATATGGCATTTGTGTTTTTTTATAATATAAAAGTTGTTAAACATATTGTACATGCACAGATGGGTAGCATTTTGATTGTGTGTAGTGGCCCACTCTGGCCCAAAATGCCAGGGCCGATTTTTTGCCCCAGTCCAGCACTGCCTGAGAGGAGACTTGACTTTTCAGTGGTTTAAATGTTGACCTCAAACAGGCATAGAGTGTCAGAATACCCAGCCATTCATCCAGCTGATGCGTTGCGACATTCACTTTTGTGACTTTGCTGGCTTTTACAGGTCGTTAGGTTATATGGCCTGCTCTGTAATGCTGAGATTGCCATCTAGTGGTCCCAGGTTAAATGCATTAGCACATTTGCACGTGGATCAAGAGTTGCACGTGCGTGGATTTGCCGTCAGTCACCCATAATGAGCGCCACCTAATCCCCAGGAGAGTATGTGTACTCAAAAATACAATCGCACATTTAATTAAATCAGGCTTTTTCAGACATAAGTGTGGAAACGCAGGATTGTATAATTCTCAAATCAGTAGGTAGATGTGTACAAATTGCATTAGAATGTTGTGGCTTTTTTATTTAAAGTTGTTTGTGTTTGATTCCTAAAAAAAGTGTAAAAACCATGAAAATAAAATTTCAAAATTCAAATGAAGCTGGCAGTATAGATTCAAACAAAGGGTCAATTCACACACGAGCATCACCTGATCCAAAAATACAAAACTTCCTTTTCGCAAAAGTAAATTAAGATGCATGCATGCAAAACATGTTTGTGCAAATCTTAAATTCATAGACTCAGGTCATAAACATAATAATTCATCAACAAACTTTTAGGCTCTAGCTAAGTAACTGTGCTTTGTGTAACTGTGCTGAATTAAAGGGACACAAGGTGTGTCCCTAAAAAACACCTCAATAAGTAGATATAGATGTCATTGTGCAACTTTGTGTCCCTGTAAACCTCATAAACGTGTACACTGTACACACACAAAATGAGAAAACCCTTGCTATACTGTTAACCCTTACCGTAGATTATGCAGTAAATAACTGTAAAATAGCCAGTGTTTTGCTGTAATGAAAGGTAAACAGTATTTTACTGTAAAAAGAGCAGGATTTGTATGAAACTGTGTAGTGCAAATAATAAACTACAGTAATTTACTTTATGTACACATTACAGGTAGTAACTGTGACAATAAATGGCAAATTACTGTTCAACCATTAATGTCCCGTCTACTCTGATACTTTATGTTGCTTTTTACAGAGACTTATATTTTAAAGGCAGAAAACAACGATTTAGGCATTACCACACCCACGACAGGCTGTCTGTTTTATTCTAAAAACAAAGGTGTTGGAAAAAGTTTCAAGAAAATGCTGGCCCTTTAAGGGAGCCAGGTGTTTGATTAGTTTACTCTCTATCTATTCTGTCTATTCTCTGTCTATCAATTCAGATGTTGAGTCTAATATGTTTTAGGCTTTAAATAAGAATCTACAATGAGTAAGTAAAATGTGTTTTTGAGGGTTTCTAAAATAAGGCTGTGTTTTAAGTTATATTGTTGTTATCTTAAACTGTGTTCTTAAAAGCTACATTGTTAGCTAGTTAGCCTCTCTTCATATAACTTTTTACATTACTTTTTTTAAGTATATTTATTTATTGGATATTGCATATTTCAGTACAGTTTCTATACACATAAATACCATTACATTCCATCACCTCAGTAAGGTAACGTGCACAGAAATTATAACAGGGAATCACAAAAAATATGATACACATAGCTATCCACACATAAAAGCTCCACTGTCAGGTCCCAGGTTGTTAGTTTGTTGCTAAGTATTTTTCAGAGCTGTGTTTCCACCTATGACTTTGTATTAGAGACAATAGACAAGTTTGTTGTGATGAGATTTTTAAAGTAAATATTAGTTATAGCAATAAAAGACCCGTTTCAGTTTCTGCCTGTAAAACGGTAGGCGGGGGAGGGATTTGTATGCGTGCCAGAGCGAGGAGTAGCAGTAGTCTAGAATCCGGTCTCCCCGCGTGTTTACGGTGATGTGTTGATAGTATTTTGGAACGATTTTCCTGAAATTGCCGTTGTTAAAGTCCCCTGTAACAATAAACGCTGCCTCCAGGTGTGCGTTTTCCTGCTCGCTTATGCTCCCGTACATTTCCCTGAGCGCCTGCTCTGTGTTGGCTTGAGGTTGGATGTATACAGCCGCAATGATAACAGCTGTGAACTCCCTTAGTAGCCATTATGGTCGACACCGAAGCATAAGTTATTCCAGATGGGGAGAACAAAATGATCTAACTGGGTGTATGTTCCTCTCATCACACCATGAGTTGTTATTAAAGAAACACACACCTCCTCTTTTTCCTGTGAGTTCTTTTGTTCCGTCAGTGCGGTGCATGGAGAACCCCGAAAGTTCAACAGCTGTGTCTGGTACTTCCGCAGATAGCCATGTTTCTGTAAGGCAGATAATGCAGCAGTTTCTTGTTTCTCGTTGGAAGTAAATGTGCGCCCGTAACTCACAAAATTTGTTGTCCAGTGACTGAACGTTAGCCAGCAGAATGGTGGGGAGCAGAGGTCGAAATCCACGCCGACTCTCATTTCTCTTTTCCGGCTGCATTTCCTTCGTCGCTTCGGTTGTGTGAACCAGACACAGGGCCCTGTTGCTGTGTTTGTAAACAGAGCCTTGTTAAAGAACTCAAAGTCGGTTCTTCGATGTGCAACGAGGGAGCCAATTTCCCGAAGTGTGTGTCTGTCATAGGTAATGAGAGTGTGTACATCTAGCACAAAAAACGACAAAAATACGAGTAAAAAAATATGAGTAAAATACACAAAACACAGCAAAATTTGCTGGGAGTTCGCAACACGGTGGCCATGCTTGGCGCCATCTTGATGATGTATGAGGGCTTTAGTGTCGTGCACAGATGATTTATTTTGCCCAAGTGCTTAAAAGCTCCTGTGCCGTTTCCTCACTCGAAGCAACTGTGCCTGGAAACGAAACTAGTGCGATGCTCGTGCACCCACAGTCCTTCAGGGGCTCCAGATTTTTTGTAAGCAGCAGCAGTTGTTGACACTTTGACTTTAATCATTCTTTGAACAGATTATTAATTGGCCTAACATTAACCGTGTGCACGGCATCATCGTTTCATTATCGAGCACAGAATGTTTTTTACCCACTTTCTTTTGCTTGCTGTTATGTTTGTTAATATAGTTTAATGATTATCCTTTACAATAATATTGCTTTAATATGTTGTTGTGTGTATAGTTAACCGGTGATCTAGGATCTTGAGCCAGAACAGACCACTGTGCATAATTTTAGATGGGTGAGAATATATATTTTTTAAATGTCAGCTGTTTTGTTGAATAAAAAGTGTATGTATACAGCAGCATTTTGCTTTTAACACATTATTTAAAGTTTGTGGCAAGCAAATAATTAGTTTGGTGAGGCCAGAGAAAAAGTTAAATCCTTATTGTGTTGAGCCCTGAAAAGTCCTGTGAAAGAAAACTAACTGCAATGAGACCCTTTTTTTTATGAAAGCATAACCCATAAGCTCATAAACAAAAAACAGTTAAATGAGACAAGTGGCAAGTAGAAAAAACACAAAATCTAAATGAAGTAATTTTAGCATGCCAAAAGTCAAATTTATGCATATAAAATTAATTTTCCCAACAACAAAATTGTTGCTAGGAAAATTGGTGAATGGCCAGTAACAGTGGAAAAATCCTAGTCACAGTGGCTTGTGATCAAAAAAGACCTGGCTGGTGATCATTTCAAGCCCCGTATATATATATATATATATATATATATATATATATATATATATATATATATATATATATATATATATATATCATATAAATAAGTAATGCGTGGATGACGATTTTATTCGTGCACGCTGCTTATCCGCAGGTCGGGTGGGTCGGGTAATAAAATGTACATTATGAATAATTGCGGGTGGATGAGTTTAATTAATGATTTTTGCTTTGTATTTTTTTTACTTTTTTGTTAAAGCAGAACTGAAGGCAAAACCTATCCGAGAGAAACTTAAAAATGGACAATTAAAAACAAAAGGAAGGAAAGAAAAGTGTTGTTTATGAGTGTTTTATCAAAGATTAACGAGGTTAAATCAGATGCTGGGTATGTAATAGGCTATGCAACGGCAGTAAAGCGCTTTATATAAAAGCCACAAGACCGGTATCTAAAATATGAAACATCATGTATGCACTAAAGGCCAGTCAAGTAAAAGCCGAACAAGCACTTTAAGTTCTTGCATTAGTAACGACAGCAAAAAATACCACTGGAGATTATGTGAATAGTCCCGCTCCACTCACATACTCCGTCATGTGTGTGTATGTGTGTGAATATGAGAGAGCGTCCCGTGCAGATTTCTAATACGAACAAGGCAAACAGGTCGCTTATATGGTATTCAGTTTCTGAATGGTTTAGGCACAAGCCAACAGTTTGGTGAAGCTGTCTGAGCCTTACGCCATATTTTTTTTTTTTAATTATGCACAGTAATACCGGATACCGAGGGAAAATAGAGAGGAGGTTTGACAGTATCAACATTTGGATACCGTCCAAGCCTAATTTGCATATGAATGTTTATACATTTATATTGAAGGGCTGTGGAAAATTATCTATATATCTGACTATCGCGATAACTGCTTTCACGATAGTGTATCGATAATCCAACCTTAAGTATCCATACAAGTTGTGCCAAACAACCTCCTCCTCTGCTCCAGTAGATGTCGCTAATTTGCTATTAACAAAACGTTAACTAGTACGCAAGCAAGAGTAAGCATGGTGGAAAATATATAGGAGCACAACAACAATTTTATGTACTCGCACAAATGCTCCCAAATATATTTTGAGGTTGCATAGATAAAGTTTTGGGCGCAGATTAGTATACAATTTAGAGCCCTGATTTTGGACACTTAAGTTTCTAATAGTTTAGTCACATTTTAAAGCACTGTGTTCCAGTTTTATAATTAATTGATGCATTTTATTTATTTTTTTTACTTGCTTTAGTTTTATAACTTGTTTATTTTATTTATATGTAACTTTAGTGGCATATACGTTTTAGTTAAGTGTTTACAATATGCATTTTATACATTTCAGTGAGTTCTCTGTTCAATCACAGTGCATTTCTGTGCAGTTCTAAGGAATTGAAATGCATAGTAAATAAATTTTAAACCCCATGACTTTATCAAGTTGTCAATATAACATGATACACATACTATTACACACTATTGCAATATATCCCAATATTTATTGTATCGCAATATACTGTGATACCATGACCCATGTATCGTGATATGTATCATATCGTGAGGCCCTTGCCAATATACAGCCCTATTATATTGAAGTAGTCAAGAGCAGTCAGTTTTTCTAAACAATTTACTTTAAAGTGTTCTTTTTTCACTCATAGCATCCATTATTGTCCTGTGAAATGTTTATGCACATTGTAAATTGTTAAATTAATGTCAAGTGTAACTGTAATGAGGACACATCAGCATTATGAACAGGTGTTTATATTGTTGTAGTGATGTAAAACTCCATAGTTTTAAAGTAAACACAAAGTGTAATATACTAAGTGGAGTGAGCCACATTTTTTTTCCAACTGCAAAATAAAAAATTTAAAATACTTTTGAGGAAACGTTCTTTACCTTATTTGATTCTCCTTTTTTCCAAAAACGTATGAGGTAAGAAATATTCCCAAAGACGTCTCTCAGGTTTTTTCTTTTCATCGGTGGATCAGTGATATCAACTTCTGTTTGTCCATTGTTACTTCTCAGTTCTACATGAGGAGCACTAATCTCAGCTGTAGACACACAGCAATGTTTTAAAACATAGTACTAAAAAATATTCATTTCAAGTAAAAAATAAATGAAATGTTTAAGTATAAAAAACGCAGTATTTCATATATAATGAAGTCATAAAGTTTTTTATATATACATTTGATTTTTTTGCAGCCTTTTTAAAAAATGTTCTTCATATAGAAATATGAGTGACTCGAATTGTCTTATGATCTTCCTGAGTTTTGCCTTCTTATGGTTCAGAAAAGTCATTTTCCTGCATAATGGTACAGTCCTATGCAAAAGATTAGCCACCCCATGATAAATAACAGATTTTGGTGATTTTTTTTAATTGAAAAAATGTTAACACAGTCTCTCTTGAAAATTCAGGGAATGCATAATATGTCTTGTAAACCGATGCATAGTAGCTTCTTATGCCATAAATTGAAAAAAAAATATATATGGCACTGTACAACATTTTGGCAGATATAACAGCTTGCAAACACTTTTTATAGAAAGCTAAAATTCTTTCAATTCTTGTAGTTGGGATTTTGTCCCATTCTTCCTTGCAAAAGGCTTCTAGTACTGTAATATTCTTTGGTCGTCAATACATTTAACAAGTTTCCTAAACTCTTAACACGGTAAGTACAACATCCGTCAAACACAAGATCAATCAAGACCAAAACAATGCAATAATAAAGTAAAATTTACCAATGCTTTCACACTGTATTTCAGAACAGATAATATCATGTTCTAAACATAACATATAGGCTAAAGTCAAAGTGAACAGCTGTTTGCTTTCAAATATATTCGTATATTCTATTCCATTGCCAAAGAGAAACAGCTTATCGCAGATATATATATATATATATATATATATATATATATATATATATATATATGTATATATATATATATATATATATATATATATATATATATATATATATATATATATATATATATATATATATATATATACACACACACGCACACACACACACACACACACACACACACACACACACACACATAGAAATATTTAAGCATCATACAGCCCTTTTTACCCTTTATGTATTGCTCATGCCTACATACAGCCAGCTAACAAGCAGATACTACATTTTGACAAATATTACTGCTGTTACACAACAAAATATACTTTTGAGGCTTTTTTTAGTCATGAATGTAGTTGTTTAGATTGCAAATATGAAATATGCAGTTTATTTGCAAGAATAGTGCAAGAATTTTAAAATATTTACAATTTCTGAGAGCTCCTTGGTGGCCAAAAAAGGTTAAAGTTGTCTATCTACAAGATAGCGCCAGAACCGCATAATAAGCCCTTGCTCAGTGTGTTCTCTGAGCACGTATAAAAAGCTAAAAAATGGAAGCCACAAGGTTTTTCAGCCTTGTCCCTCCTTATCGCAAACACAACAGCAGTCTCGTGAGAAATCACTGTAGAGGGATGGCATTTCATGTAACGTTCAGCCATATAATCTTAAAATGTGAGCAAAATTTGCTGTTTTCTCATCACCTTAAGGGGGTCACACACCAGAAGCGTCGCTTTACATTACGATATAGAGAATCATTCAAACACTAGCTCAAAAGTGACATTGGTGAATTAGTAATGGCTTATGCTGTTTTGAAGTCAGCTGCAAATGTGAATGAATGGCTGAATAAATTAGTTCCTAAAACAAAGGGGTTTTAGACTCTCTGTGTTTTCTTTGTATGTTTTCTTTTTTATGTATAAGATTGTGCTGTTGAATTGTTGAATAAACGCAATAGCACATAAGTAACAGTGTGCTATGGCTGTATATCTGCACTGGTGGGGTGCTAAGCCAACGCATGCCTCCCTTCCACCAGTGCTGATATACAGCCATAGCACACTGCTACTCATGTGATATTGCTATATCTATATATTTATATTAGAGCTGCACGATTCTGGCTAAAATGAGAATCGCGATTTTTTTGCTCAAAATAAAGATCATGATTTTCTTACGATTCTGTAGATGTAAAATAAAAGTATGGTAAAAACAAACATATGGCACAACCTCGATAATAATATGTGTAGGTCTACTGGTTTCTATAAATAATTCTATTCTATATTAATCTATTCTTGTAATAATTCTGATGTTGGATTATTATGTTTGAGATATATGCTTGCAATCTGTCATATTAGACAATTTAATTCACTGGTAAAATCTAGAGTTGGGGTCGAGCCCAAGTCGAGACCAAGTCCTTAAACAGTCGAGTTCAAGTCCAAGTCCGAGTCCAAAAGGGGTCGAGTCGGACTTAAGTCCGAGTCCTTAACATCCGAGTCCGAGTCGAGACAGTCTTAAAACTCATTTATTAATTTTTCTTTTGGCTTAGTCCCTTATTTAGCAGGAGTCGCCACAGCGAAACGAACTGCCAACTAGACCAGCATATGTTTTACGCAGCGGATGCCCTTCCAGCCGCAACCCATTCACTCTCATTCACACCACGGCCATTTTAATAAATTAAATTCCCCTATAGCGCATGTGTTTGGACTGTGAGGGAAACCGGAGCATCCGGAGGAAAACCCCCACTAACACACAGAGAACATGCAAACTCTACAAAGAAACACTCCTGGCCCAGTCGAGACTCGAACCAGTGACCTTCTTGCTGTGCAGCAACAGTGCTAAGCACTGAGCCATGGTGCCACCAATGTAAAAAAAAAAAGAAATAAATAAAAAAATAATAATAATAAATCAAATATATTTTTCTATTAACAATTAAACAGTTAAATTAATATTTTAAACTTTTTATACATTTTTGCAAAATGCCTTATATTTTTTGTTAGCTTGCTTTGAATTAAAATGAAAATAGGAGGATATATGTAGAATTTTTATTACTTTACAAGACTCACATGTTTGACATTATTCTCATGCCACTTTCTCACATTTCTTCTGCTTAAACTACGCTTACATTACCAAGGCAACAATGCATTTTTACATTAATTCCAGAGAACTCTGTTATCAGCCCCAGTGTGGAAAATGAAACCATATTCATGCCGACTGACCCAGATCAGCAAAGAACATAAAGGTTGAGCAAAAAGAGACAATTAGGCTTCACAGCTGTCTTAACAGGGAATTAACAGACAGAAGAATTTTGTTCTAAATAAACAAAGATTGAATAAATAGCGGGGGCGATTGGGTGCAAAATAAAACCCAGTGGTAATCAGACTGAAAAAATAGTCCAGGGCAGATTTCTAGGCTCATGATCTGGGTCTATCTAGCTATCTATAGCCTGAAACACGTTCTTAAATTTTTTTTATTAAGGTCAAAGGTATGAAACAATTGATGTTACATAACTTTTTTTTAATAAACATCCATAAGATGCAGCACGGTGGCACAGTGGGAAGCACATTGGCCTCACAGCAAGAAGGTTACTGATTCGAGCTGGCTTGGGGCAAAATAAACACATACTTATCTGTTTATTCAATTTTGAACTGTCTATTCTCTTCATCAATTATTTTCAGTAAGGCCGATATCTTCTTCCATTCAAATGATCGCTTTGCTGCAGTGTGTTAAAACAGGCCTGCGCGCAATTATCCAGCATGGTTATGATTAGGCCCGGCCCTAACCAATTTGGAGCCCTAGGCAAGATTTCAGATAAATTCCAGTAAATTCCACTGCTAGTGTACATATACTCATAAGACACTTATTAGCTTTGTCTTGGACATTCTTTCATTTTAATAAAGCAAGTGTACATTCAAAATACTTAGAAAGAAGTTTTTGCAACTCTGGGACACGTCGAAAAAATACGCAGCGATTATGCATTGTGAAACCTGTGTAAGTTTTGCAAGTGGACAAAACAAAAATTAAAACAATATGATGATGATCTTATTTTAACTAAACATGCTATGAAGCAGAAAAGAAGGATGAAGAGTCGGGCAGGTAAGATTAGGCCTAAAACAGTTCATGATTCAGGTCTAAAAAGACAACAGATAATTCTCATTCATTCATTCATTCATTTTCTTTTTGACTTAGTCCCTTTATTAATCAGGGGTCGCCACAGCGGAATGAACCGCCAACTTATCCAGCATATGTTTTACACAGCGGATGCCCTTCCCTTCATACGCTATGGCCAATTTAATTAATCAGTTCACCTATAGTTTTTGGACTGTGGGGGAAACCTGAGCTCCCGGAGAAAACCCACGTCAACACGGTGATAACATGCACACAGAAACATCAACTGACCCATCCGTAGCTCGAACCAGCTACCTTTTTGCTGTAAGGCGACAGTGCTACCCACTGCGCTACTGTGCAGCCCACAGATAATTCTATAAAACATATTTTTTGTATCTTATGGAATTGTCAAATTATATTAATATTCTTGCAAAAGACTTCTTAAATGATCTTAATACATCACTCCAGTTGTGTCTTTGCCTTCCAGTTACATTTAGGACCAATTTCTGTTATTTTCTAGAATATTAATTGTATAATAATAACAATAATAATAATAACAATAATAATAATTTTATATATTGAAAAAAAAAATTAAAATAAAAAATAAAAAAAAAAAAATATATATATATATATATATATATATATATATATATATATATATATATATATATATATATATATATATATATATATATAAATAAATGGAGGGTGGGGGGCTTTTGAGGATAGGTCATGGTCCTGGTCCTCAGTTCAAAAGACAGTGATAATGACATCAGCATACAACTATGTATAATTCTGAATCATTTTAAAATGAAACATTAATTAATAATGCAATACACATAATTACACTCTGTCATTGACTACATATAAATATAATCAGAAATGTCTCATTATCAGATTCTCTCTTGCATATTCAACATGTAAGGCAGATATATACTGCTGCTCACAATCAGTAATGTTTATTCTCACACAAAAAACTCACATTGTGGACACAGGCACCCCTAATCTCTCCAATGTCTCTCATCAAAATATTACCTGAATATTAATTTTTACACAAAGTCAAACTTATTCTATCTTTAAATAGATTAAATTATTGCTTGAATTTGTGGATTTAGTCCAGTGATTATTTATTCTGAATGTTGACTGGATTTGAATATAATTCTACATTAAATCCATTTGTGCTTATATTTACTTGATATAATATGCAACTCCAAGCAACATTAATAAAATTTTTGCTATCCCATTATTTAATTACGGTAATTTTACACACTCTTTATACTCTCCTAACCCTACCTCCCAAAAGCAGAAGCTGATCTGGGATCTGGAATGAGTTTATTATATGGAACGCGTCCATCAGTCAGCATGTAAAGGCTACACTGATTCAGAAATGTGATGATCGACGCACATCTTTTTATGGAAAGAAAGTGAATGCAGACATTTTTATATTCATTTTAACATGCTTTCAAGCCAAAATAAAGCAAAAGCATAATTCTCTCTGAATCTGGCAGTTATTTGCGGAAACAACAAAACAATATCGCCAGTATGTATTAACATCGTCCCTATGATATGAACGTACAATTCAAGTAAATAAGCTCTTATCTTTCTTTGTTTTCTTTAAACATGTCGGTAGAAGACAAACTATTGCTGATTTTGAAGACATTATTGTTCTAAACCTAGCCCCGCATTGTGTGATATATGGCTATTTCTGATTACACGTTAAAGGTCATGACATGCTGCTGCTGCATGCTGGTACGGTGCGGTGGCGTAAATAAAAGCTGGCATGCAGCCAGAGAGTTTGCTAAATTCTTGTTATAGTTTTATGTTGTTATTTATTAATTTTTAATATCTTTATTTGTGTTGTGAATGATGTGGACTCGACTGGACTCGTGATATTTTCCAAGTCCAAAATGTCCAAGTCCGAGTCAAGTCCAAGTAAAAGTTTCCCCAAGTCCGTGACAAGTCCAAGTCAAAATAAAACTGGACTCGAATACGGACTTGAGTCCGAGTCCAAGTTCGAGTACCCCAACACTAGTAAAATCAGACATTTGCCATTATCAGATTATATTCAACAATATATAGACTAAAGTAGTTATACTGACATTGTAAACATTTATTTTCATGCACAACTGTGGGTTCGTTATGAAAGAAAAAACATATCAAATACTTGTCGTAATCATAACTCTAAAATGCGATATGATCATTTAAATGAAGTGCACACTTTCGGTTTCATTTTGACTGCTAAGTGCCTCTTCATACTTCGTGCGCGGCTCCCAAACCATAACTCTGTGCTAGAGATCTGCGCGGGACTAAATTTTGAATCCCGCTCCCGCCCGCACCCGCCAGGTTTTAGCCCGAACCCGACCACTCCCGCTTATATTAAGAATTTGTTGTCCCACTGCCCATCCAGCCCCATTTTCTGGCCGCCACGCCAGATCCCGCTAAAGAGCGGGGGAGAACAAAACCGAAAATCACCAAGCTATACAGTCCAGACAGCCAAGCTGTCTGTATAAACACACACACAGCACCAAGCACACACACACAGACAAAGCTCTCTCTCTCTCATACATGCGCGTGCACTAACACACACACACACAAGCACCAAGCAGACACACAGGCGTTTGCTGTTATATCAACTCAAAGGGTTGTAATACCATGTATCAAGTACCAATGTAATACCAAAAAGTTTTATATTAAGGTATATAAATACTGAGTCGCGCCAGCTCCGGGCCGCAGCGCACATTACTCTTGGGCCCATTCCGGCGTGGATGCGGCAGCGTCGGCTCGCTTACGGCCGCCGCATCTGGAGTGAGTCCACAAGCATCCGGCCCGAGAATCTAGCCGGAACTGGCCCGAGTGTATTTTGCTATCTGGGAAAGCTCTCTCTCTCTCATTCGCGCGCGCACTAACATAAACACACACAAGCACCAAGCACACGCACAGGCAAAGGTCTTTCTCTTTCATTTGCATAGCAATATCCGCGATATTGCTAGACAGCCTTCTCCCGTCTCAAATTAAACCCGTTACCGACCGCTCCCACGATTTATTCGAAAATTTATTGCCGCGCCGCAGAAATCTGGTCGGGTCCCGCAGCGGGAACGCAGACCTCTACTCTGTGCCACAAACTGAATATTATTTACAACAGTATTACCTGTTACTCGCAACATATGCAGGTTCTGTTCACTAAAGTAGACGCGCGCGTCTATCATTAAGTAGAGAGCGCGCGCCCGCCCTCTCTGTGATAACAGCTCACGGTCAGCGACTCACGTCTCGTGTGATTTCCCGATCGCGAAAACATCATTATATTAATCATGATTTATCATATCAATTTAAATATCATATAAATATCATATAAATATCAATTTATTATATCAATTCAACTAACTCAACTAATTCAACATCATTTGGAGGTGTCGATGTCACTGAGCAATGTGTGTGAAACAATGAAAAGACTCGTGCAGCCACCTTTTCTTCTCTCCTGAACTTGAAAATATGATTGGCAGAATCGTGGAAATGGTGGATTAAAATCGTCTAGGGGGTCAAATCGAGATCGCGATCTTTTAATGATTAATTGTGCAGCTCTAATATATATATATTTAAGTAATATCACCATCTGTACAGTCTCTTTACCCTTTGTGTATTACTGCGCCCACATACAGCCAGCAACAAGCAGACACTACAGTTTGACAAATATTACTGCTGTTACACAACAAAATATACTTTTGAGGCTTTTTAGTCGTGAATGTAGTTGTTTTGATTGCAACTATGCAGTTTATTTGCAAGAATAGTGCCTATTTTAAAATATTTACAATTTCTGAGAGTTCCTCGGCGGCCAAAGACGGTTGACGTTGTCTAGCGCCAGAAACACATAATAAGCCCTTGCTCAGTGTGTTCTCTGAGCGAGAATAAAAAGCTGAAAAACAGAAGCCTCGTGGTTTTTAAGGTGGACCGGATAGAGGCAATACGAACTTCAGGGCTCGAGATTGCAACCATTTTGGTCGCATATGCGCCCGAAATTTTATCTATGCGACCTTAAAATATATTTGGGAGCATTTCTGCGAGTGCTTAAAATTGCTGTGTGTGACCAGTTTTTACTGCAAAATGTTCACCACACGCGCGGATTCGGGAGACATTCACGCAGAATGCATCTCTAAGCTCTTTGTCGGCACTTGAAATGCGAAACGCAGTGCTCAGGAATGGTTTGAAACAGTTGTCATGTCAACTTGCTGCAGTAAACAAAGCCAAGTCCTTAATGCTTGCCCCGCCTTCACGCTCTTCTTTTTGGCCCACCACTGCTTCAGCACTGAACGCGAATGATTGGTTAATATCAGCTGTCAATCACTCAGCGCCTTCTGGCTTCGGATGACAGAGAGCTACTACCGCGAAAAATTGTTAAGCGCTGAAGATGAGAATGAAGATAACACTGACAGATTTAGTTTTAGAAACCATCTAGTTACAAATAATTACACATCTTACTAGTGATCATGTGCTGAATGTTAATCCACCATCAACACTTTTCCAAGACTAGAGGACTTCCATTGGCTTCAAGTCCGCTATGAAAAGTCGGTGGGATGGAGTTTTCAGGTAACTGTTTGCCACATCTAGCACGAGACCTTCAGTTTAATCCTTCATATAATTGCCAGATGCTGTCCGCCGTGCAAGTGGCAGCTATATGTCAAATTTAACACCACGTACACCGACGCAAAGGGCTTGCAGCACTGACTAACCTAACATCGCTACTCATAAAAAGGCCGGTATTGCTATTAACATGTATGCACATAATAAGGTACAGTATGTGTCAAAAGCATCAGTGCAATATCAGACAGCACTTGTGAGAACAGCACAGTTATACCGTTAACAGATTCATTCAAGCAGTGTGTGCAGGGCCGGTAAGCGCTCCGTGTAAGCTTTGGTCACTCAGTTCTGTTATAAAAATGTATTTTCTTGTGATAACAGGATTTCGTTGAGACATATTTTCCTCACGCTTGCATATATGTATTATTTTTTTTTTTTGCTTGTTAGTTTGATTAGTGTTGATTTCAAATACAATAAATATGTTTGTATAAAACCTGAGTAATGGTGCGAATAATTGGTGGGTGCGACAAATTTTTGGCTGATGCGCCTACATTTTTAAAGTTAGGAGCACCGGTGCTACCAAGCAAAAACGTTAATTTCGAGCCCTGAACTGGATTCAGCCTTGTCCCTCCTTATCACAAACACAACAGCAGTCTGTTGGAAAAACAGAGGTTTTTCCAATCGCATGATCATATGTTATAAAAGAGGACTATTTGAGCTTTTGAAAGGAACAGTAAACACATAACAGTTTTTTTTTTTTTTCAATGGCTATGACAGTTTATTTAATACATTTAATAAGTTTTCTAAACTCTTAACACGGTTAGCACAACATCCATCTTTGTGGGCTCTACAATTAACACATTTCTTGTTGCTTTGACACAAAATGCATCCAGTTAACAACAATTTAAAATGCTTGAACTTCTTTTACACACAAGCACAACCAAGACCAAAACAATGTAATTTTACAATCAAATTTACAAATGCTTTCAAACAGTATGTCAGAACAGATAACATCATGTTCTAAACAGAACTTGTATAGGATAAAGTCAAAGTGAACAGCTGATTATATTGTGAATTAAAAGACAAATATATTACCTGTATTTTATTCTACTGCTAATTGCAGTTTTTATGAACGGAACAGCGAGCACATTAAAGAACTCTGTTACCAATGCGTTCAGGTAAGGTTATGCAATACATTCATTGCTTTAATATACACAGTGTTTCGCATTAAACTACTCTATAAACCTGGATTTCATAGGTACATACAGTAGATATACAGTACAGTACAGCATTTGCATACATGTGTCTAATTACTTTCAACGAGTCATTAAGTTGGAGGCCAATCAAGTACCACATGGAATTATCTATGTTGACGAGGCTGTGGATGTCGCCGTGGGAGAAACATAAAAGGTCAAAGGGCCACAGTTACCATGCCAGGCCATAGAAGCTATCAAGTATAAAGTGGATGAGAACATGTGGCCAAATGCATAAGACCAGGCAGAATAAAAGATTACTTTTTTATTATTATTATTATAATAATTATAATTGTGATGCTTTTTCTGTTTGTATATCTTGCAGTATTGTCCTTTTGCAAATAAAGTCTGTACTGCAGCAATTCTGTGTCGATTTTTAAAAATAAACTGTAAATTTTATAAAACCATTTTTTTTTCTTCATTTTTGTATAGAATTTTTGCAGTAAAAGTAAAAAAAATGCAAGCGCTTGCTAAGCCCAACAAAACAAAAATGTCTTCAAACATAAGGGCAGAGCTTACACATAAAATAATGCAGTTTCTGTAATTTTAGATAGTGTTTTTTGTGTGAGTGTGTTATGATTGACTAAATGTTTCTGTTGGAAAAGAACATGTGTTAGTGTTTTGAATCATTATTTCATTTTGAAACATGTTTGCAGTGTTTTGTTAGACATGGGGCCTGTTTCAGTTAGGAGGTTCAAACAACTCGGAGTTTAAACTTGAACTCTGAGTTGATTTACCGAGAGATTAAAAACTCAGAGTTTTCGGTTCCAGAATAGCAGATCTGAGTTAGGTCAATTAACTTTGAGTCGACCAACTCAGAGTAAAGCACGCACACCGTGACTATAAAAAGGCATTATCAATGGAGCAGATATTACGAGTGAACATGGCAACATCTTAAAAAAAAACTTGATGTGAAAAAAAACTTGAACTTGATGTGATCATGCAAAGTTATAGCAAATATGAGCGTATATATTTAAAAAGAAGCCATCAGTGAAACAGACAGTTAGCGTGAAAAAACAGCTGCTCAAGTTAATGCGTCATTTTTAATTTAAAGTAGGCTATTTAAATATTTAAGTATAATAAACTTTTATACACGTTTATCAGTTTTAATAGATTTAACAGTGCACTTGTGTGTCTGCCTTTTTATTGATCAAGTGATAGAAGTTGATATAACATTTAGAAGGTAAGCAGTGCTAAAAATACTTTTTAGAAAGAATAATAATTCCATTAATACATGTCAAAGGTTAACCTAATTATTTCTGAAAAAAGGACAAGCCATTCTCATACGTGACTTTGTTCTGTGTGTGACAAAAATGTAGGCAATATCTATGTTTCCATCAAAATATATAACGTAAATTTGTGCAAAACTGGAATAACGCCTGAAAGATGCCATTTTGAAATGGAAAACCCAGAGTTTCTCTCATTTCAGGGTTAAAATACTCTGAGTTTTCACTTAACCTACTTTCTGAAACAGGCCCATGGTGTATTGTGATAGTTTATTATTGTATTTTGAAAAGTAGTTTAGAGGTTTAGTTTTACAATGTGTGATATTAAGCATGGAATTAAATGTTTTCCCAATTGTGTGTTTTAGGTGTGTTGGTGCGTTAAGAGTTTAGTAAACTTGTTAAATGTATTGAAAAATCTGTCATAGCCATTGTAAAAAACTGTATTGTAATCGCGGTGCTTTTTTCTTCTTGTATATCTTGCAGTGATATCCCTTTGCAAAAAAAGAGTCTGTACTGCAGCAATTTTGTGTCTTTGTTTTTTTTTTTTTTTCTTACATAAACTGTAAATTTTTGTCAAGCAATTTTTTTCTTCATTTTTTTATTGAATTTTTGCAGTAAAAGCAAGAAAATGCATGCATTTACTAAACCCAACAAAACAAAACGATAGAGAAGCTTCAAATATAATGGCAGACATGACACATTAAATAATGCAGTTTCTGTAATTTTAGCTAATGATAGTGTTTTTTTTTTTTTTTTTTGGTCAATGTGTTATGATTGACTTAATGTTTCTGTAGGTAGAGAACATAGGCTCTATTTTGACGGTCCATCCGCAAAACGGAAAGCGCAGGGCGCAAACTCATTCAGGGTGTGTCAGAATCCATGTTTGCTAATTTAAGGATAGGGAAAATCCGCTTTGCGCCATGGCGCATGGTCTAAAAGCATTGAGTTTATTTTCTTAATGAGTTATAGGTGTGTTTTGAGAATAAACCAATCAGAGTCTTATCTCTCATTCCCTTTAAGAGCCTTGCGTTGCGCCATAAGCGCATTTGCTATTTACATGACGTAAAGTAAGTGTAAGTGAAAAAAGCCTTGCGCCACATTGTGCCGGGTGTATGATAGGGCCCCATGTGTTAGTTTTTTAAGACATTATTTCATTTTGAAACATGTTTGCAGTGTTTTGTTGGACATGGTGTATTGTGCTAGTTTATTGTTGCATTTTGAAAATTTGTTTTGTGGTTTAGTTTACTATGGAACAAAATCAATGCCTAAAGTCTTGAATTAAAAAGCTTGTTGAATATCACAAACTAAAAAAAATAATACACCGTATTAACAAGTTCTTGCATTTCAATGACTTGAATTCCAGGGTTTGTATTTTTAGGTCCTGAAATTTAACATATCTGTTTATTTAAGCTGTGAATATTTCAACGAAAAATATTTCAAACACTTTTTCATACTTAAAAATTCAATAATTCATATTAAATTTTCAGATTTCACTTACAAAATATTCAATACCCTTTAAAAATACGATGTATAATATTCAAAAGGTCATTTTCAGTTCATTTTATTTCAGTTCAAATATTCGCGTCCATAAATTCAGTGGATCAAATTCGACTGATAAAATTCAACATTACATCCGGGAACTGCAGGAGAACCAATAGATTGCTGATTGAAGATCGCCAGCTGCTCTAGCTTTCACCAGCAGGTGGAGATGGAATAATGTAAGATTTTTAACCCAGTAAACAAGCGAGAAAAAGGCTAAAAAAGGCACAAAAGTAGAATTTAATATTAATATCAATGCCTTGGACATTATAAATAATAAAAAGTATGAGTTGTGGGGAGTCAACGGATCGTTCCAGAACCGAACAAGTCACAGACCATGTTATCCTTAAAAGATTGGTTGGTGCCTACATGTCTGAGCTTTGTTTTCATTTTCAAAGCAATCCACAGGCACCCAGCAAAAGGCAATCCACAGGTCAACATCACAGTTGCGTGTTAATTAACTTTACACCTTAAAACAATAAGAGGCTCTACAATCAAAAACCCACCAAACCGGTTTTTGAGAAGTACCTTTTGGTTTGCGTGTCCTTTGGCGTCTGCAAGGAATACACATTCTCAGGCAGACACAGAAGCGATCAGAAACGCTTGCAAAGTTTAATGGACATACAGTAAAACTGTGTTTATTTGAGTAATGTATGTTTGCTTTATGTTTCTGTAGGTTTTTGTGTATACATGTTCCATGTGTTTAACAAAACTGTTATGGATAGTTATTGAGTAATAGCCCTCAGTGACAAATGAAATCTACAGAATGTTTGTGAAATACTTCATGTTTGGTATCGATTGAAAGCTAGGAACATTTCAAATGCATTGGTTTATATGAAGAAACCATACTATGAAAAGTGTTTATGTTATAAGACTTTATTTTAACCACTATGCTATCAAAGCAGCACCCACACCAGGTGTCAACCCGGCCTCCTAGAGGGCAGAATTGGGGTGTGACTCCACCCCGCACCTTATCTGATTGGACAAGCATTGTGTAGACCCAGCCTCTACCAAAGCCTATAAAACTTTGAACAAAGGAATTTCATCGTCGTCTTTTGCCGGTCATCTTTGCCAGTCGTCACCGCCGTCGCTGCCAGGACGTCGCTCTTCTCGTGCTGTGGCCGTTACATCGCCTCGCCCGAAGCCTCGTTACATCACGGAGCAGACCGCGACCTTCACTTGCTGCCGCCTCGACCCCCGATCTGCTTGTGCAACCGCTTCAACAACAAGCCATCGGGTCAACACATCCAAACTCTGAAACTCATCCTAACTACAGGAACCCAGGAAGGACTTCGAACGCCGCCTTGTCCAACATCCGTATCCCTAGCAACCGACTAAGGAAACCCCTCTTCACCGACAAGGGAATTCCATCACGTCACTGAAGTTGCTACGCTGACCAATCAGCTTCGCCGGGATTTCCCTTTGGACCAGTCGAGGAAACCAAATTACATCAGAACGCAAGTAGCACAAACAAGGTTTCTATCCATTGCTGACTCTGGTGTGAATTATGTTTAAGTAGTAAAGAATAGCGAAATTCTCTGCTTTTATGGTTTCTCTCAGGTTGCAATGCTAAGAACTTAGCAAAGGCTAGAAGTTAAATCCACTCAGTCAAAACTCTCCTCAAACTGCTTGTGCGTGTGTGTATGTATGTGCGTTTGTTTGTTTTACGTAGATTAGTACTTTGTGTTATAGAGTAGCAATAAACTTTTGTTTCGTTTTAAGATCCGTGTTGGTGTGTTGTGTGCTTTATAAGTTAATGCCTCAGCTTCAGATACTGCTACCTTGCTTATTAAATAATTAGATACTGTTTTTATATTGTTATTGTTGGCCACGTAATAATATAATACAGAATTGCTTTACACTAAACGTTCTATTTGCTGGACAAATACTAAAGTTAAGTGTAAGCTTTAAATAATTCTATGTGAATCATGTTCGAATCTTTGATTCGAATCCCCAAAGTTTAAACATGATTTAAACCAAAGAGCTGATTCTTACATAGTGGTGGAGAATAATTCGGGCAAGCAGATCTAACTTTTAAAGCACAAAATCCCGAAATCACGTTGTTAATCTTTTCTATTTTTGTCCGGAAAGAATAGATCAGAAAGAACAGAAGTTTTGCTACTGCACAATTTCATTGTGGTACCATTTGTTTTATTGCTTGACTACATTTAGTGTTGTTAAGAAAGTAAAACTTCATTTAAGTTGTCCGCCGAGACACACTGTAAGCCGCTCTAAAGCGCATGCAGAGAAAGACAAAGCGTATTCCTTTGTGCTTATCTCATAACGTTATATAAGGCCTTCACAGTATGATTTCGTACGCTGCGATTCCCGGATGGAAACTCAGCTGTGTTTTCTCCTAGTAACTGATTTAGCATAGCTAACTAAATTCATGTTGCCCTGTAATTTGCTAATATTAGTAAATTATTTAAAACGCGGAGCTCAGAGAAAGCTGCCTAGCGTAGTTTATAGGAGAAGTTTTGAAATTGATCAATTAAAATTGTGGTTTGAATCCACGGTTGTGTTTGCAGTCTAAACAGACTTAACACAGAGTGCTGAGATCCCGCATATCTCTGTCACGATTTGTATTAATCTCAGAAATCCTGTTGATTAATTTATCTCACTTTCATGAGTTGAGATGGTTCAGTACTGTTAAGATATAAAATCTAACAAGTGCTTTTTGCTTGAACAGTGTGAGATGCGCCGTCATCTCAAGTGATACTGTGAAATTTACTATTATTCCACTTTGTGGTCGTTGCCATAGCAGCAACCTTGGTCCGGAAGTACAGAGAGACTTGCCGGAATTACATTCAAGCGTGCATGTGCAGTCCGCCAGCGCCAGCTTGAATTGTAAACAAAGAGCATAGCGTGAAGCTAAGCTAAACTAACGCTAACACGTTTGCATTGAAGTCTATGCATTTCCAGTAGCAGCGAAGGCTAATAAATAGCACGTAGCATTTAGTGGTCTTAAATGCATTGTATGGCTGATGTTTAAAATAACTCTTGCATCTCAGTTATTTCTCTTTACTCACCTTGGAAAAGTTGACAAACGCAAAGTTAATCAAAGTGTGCACGATCTAACTGCTGAGTTTAATCACTACTATTTTATTTTATTTTTGTTTTTACTGCTGTACTTGGCCTGTTGAATTTGATCAGTTTGAACTCACATAAGCTGTTGGTTTTATTAGTGATGAATTATAGTTTTGTTTTCATTACTATAAATTAATGCTCTCTGACCTGTACAAGTATAAATACTTTTTCCATTCATCAACATCTAGGAACACCCATTTCCTATAATTGTTGATTTATACGGATAAGACTCACTGATTAAATAAATTATAATTGTTTAATTTAATGATAAACTGCATTAAATGTTACTCTAACCAACTTCATTGTTTTGAATTTTTAATTTCATTAATGGTTCATTTATGCATGGCTCTATCATTTTAATAACAATTATTAATAAAATTTAGTCATAAGTGTTCTTATCAATCTTAAAGATAACTTAAAAAAGTTATTACCCCGTTTCAGATTGAAAGTTAAGTTCAATTCAAAATTGAATTTAGTCTATTAAATTTAGTTTATTTTAAGCCTGCTTACAGACAGTGCTCCCCCTGCTGCTTCATTGATGCAATTGGACAGTCCAGCCCAGTGAGCTGTAAGGTACCAACCTAAGTCATCATTGAGCCTAGTCTTAGAGCAGTAGCCCTCCAATTAGCCAACTTCAAAAGGAAAATTCAGATTTTTCTAATACGTAGGCTAAGTGGTTACTATATAACACAATAAAACCAACACTTCTTGTAGTGTCAACTCAACAGCGCCACCTAATGCTAAGAGAAAACTAACTCCTTTGTTCTCTCTCTTTACTTACTATCTTCTTTTAACTAGACTATTGATGCTGGTTTAAGGATTGTGCTTGTGAGAGTCAAAAAGCAGAGAATTTTAGAAACATTTAATAGATGTTTGGGACACTTGAACACTTTTAATTGTTGAAATTGTCTGATCTCACCCCTCCTTTCTCACTCATCAGGTCAACAAGAGGATAGGCGTCGTTAGATCCAATTCTAAACACGCATCCAGAAACAATTTATTTGGTGTACGGAGTCAATCCTATTCAGAAGCCAATACTGTTATTGTTTTCCTACTTTCTGTCACTTCAGAGGAAAGTTAATAGCAACTTCAGTCCTGGTATTTAGAAATCTTAATTTTATATTTAACAAAAGCTAAAGGAACTCTCTCTCTAGGAAAGTGGAAACTACAGATTTTCACCCTACTCCTTAGTCTCCTCATCACTTTTGTTTTCTTTGTTCTCTCACTGTGTCTGTGCTACTGACTCTTTCCACAGAGACTACCAGTTAGACACGCGTACCCACCAGAGGGCCACAGTTCCAGAGAACCACACTTAACTCAACATTAGAACACACTTAACATTGCACATTAACATTTCTCCTTTTCTGTTTGCATTGTTCTACCTTGTTTTTTCTTTCTCCTCTCTATCTCTCTTCAAGGTCTGTGTCAGTTAAATTCTAAGTCCTCCCCCCTGCCGCAAAAGATGGCTCACTTCAAAGATCCAGTTGGCCTCTGGAAGGACCTGGAATGCTGGCTGAGCGTTGTAACAGGCAGTCTCCTCCCTAAAGCTGCCGAAACACTGCAGCCCCTGACGCAAAACCAACTGGATGAGAACATAGACAGCATCATGAAGCAAGACCCAAGTCAAAGCTTCAACCACAAGGAGCTGGCCAAAATCACTGGTACTTTGAGTCACACACTCATAGCCACCCTCAAATTGAGTGACAGACACGCCTCCCAACTCCAACACAAGCTGACACGCCTGCAAGCCCGCACCGAGCAGCTAGAGCTAGAGGCTCAGGAACGTCTGAATCAACCAAATGAGATGGATGAAGGTACCACAGAGGAGATCGACAAACTACAAGAAGCTTTAACAGCCGTCACAGAAGAAAGAGAACAAGCCAGAGCAGACCACGCTGACGTCGCTAACAAGCTAGATTACGCTGAACAACTACTGAAAGAAGCGAAGGTGGACTTAAGAGACAAGAAGGCCAGAATCAAAGCCCTTGAAACTCACCTGAGCGAAGCAAGACATGAGATCGACAGACTAATGCAGGAAGTGGATGACATCAAAGAGGAGTCTGCCAGTGAACTCAGGCATGCCTATGCACTGCGCTATGAACCTCCAAAGACAAGATGTGCACCAGCCTCGCCCCTGCCAAGCAGGACAGGATCCCCTGTCCCTGAGCTCTCACCTATTGAAAGAGGTGAGAAACCATGCCGAAGATCTTCGCCAACACCTTCTGAAGAGCCTTACCTTACCCCACAGCGACGAGAGCCTGTGATAGCCAGTCACAGATCGTCATACAGTCTGGACCTTAAAGACCTTGACAAGCTGGCCAGAAACATTGGCAAGTTTACTCCAAGTGTGTCAGGTGGGTTGGAGGTCCACGCTTATTTGCAAGACATTGATTTCCACCTGGAAATGAGACCCAATGTCTCTCATAAAGAAAGACTGTATTTGCTTCGAGCCACATCCAGCACTGAGGTGCGCAGCTTCCTGGACCGACAACCGGCTCGGGTAAAGAATGATTATCGCTTGCTCCAAGAAGCCCTCATCAGAGAGTTTGCAAACCCTGAATCAGATCAAGGACTGTTAAGTGCTCTGGAGACAAAACAAGCTCGCAATGAGTCCCCACATGCTTACTATAACCGACTCAGGCAAGCCTTTTTCGGAACTCGCAACGAACCGAATATGGAGGAAGACCTGAACTTTAAGATTCTCTTCCTGAGAAACCTCCATCCTGCAGTAAGCCAACATCTCGGAGTACTCGCATGCCCACGAACAATGAGCATCCAGCAATTGCGAGATTTGACACGGAAAGCCCACGACAAACAAAAGATGGTGTTAGAGAAAAACACTAAACCTGCCACAGTTTTTGACTTTAACACCCATCCAGAACTGGCACTAGAGGGTGCCCAACGCTCAAACAGCGTGAGACCACTATCCCCAGCGTGGAATGCGTCTCCGTCCAATAGACAACAGAACTCCTACGCTGACACGAGATTCAAACAGAGGAACAGTCACTGGGATGGACCGCGTGGACAACGACGCTCACCTGAACACCACCGGGAAAGAAACCAATGGGGGTCGAACAAAAGCTGGTCACCATCCAAGGGAAGACATCAAAACCCTGTATCATCAAGTCCAAGGAGTCAACAAAGGTACTCCAAACATTTCCACCCTGACAACGCTCAGACTCAATCCCAGCAAGAGGAAAATACCCCACCGGGATTTGACCCTCAAGAACTGGTGAAATTGATGATGAAAGAGTTTCTCAAATGCATAGAGGAGGACAGGAAACGGGAAAAGGAAAAAGCAGATTCAGCCTGACTAGTTGCCGAGCGGAGAAGCAACAACCACCTGAACCAACAAACACTTGCAGGTGAAAACCCTCAGGTTTCTAAAAGTGCCATTCTGGTCGTCTGCCACTCCTCCGACAAACCTCAGTTCAGTCCTGAAACCCTTCCTGACCCATGCCAAACTCCGGTACCTCCATTACTAGATGAACATTTGACTGCTCCATCATCATTAAACAACAAATGGGGGAGGACCACAACTTGACACAGATCAACTGTTCTACCCTCTACATACTAACATAACCTTTGACATTCTAGGGAACACCTAGTTAAACACAACACTAATACTTTCTCCTCTTCAGCACTGCTAGAACAACCTCTAGTAGAGAGGATCCACTCCACATTTGCAACACTGTTTTGCTGGTTTTTAACCTACCTTGTTTTGTTGCATCACTATGCCTCTTCATTTCTTTCTTTCTCTCTCTCTCCCTAACTAATTTGCAGTTCCAGTCCCCTCTACAGGGAACTCCTGTAAATTCATTCACAGGGCCTAAAAGTAGGATTGACTCCTTTTCCCAAATTAGTATCAATTGCTGCAGAATTATTGCTCATTTAAGTTGAAGCTAGCGCCACTACATACTCGCAATGAAGTAAACTAGCTAAATAACTAAATTTGAATTATTTCAGGCAATGTTACACTACACCTTGTGTTCTTAACCCGAACAATTTAAGCTAAAACCTGCACCAGAACTCAGTCTATGGAATGGAAATGTGGTTTGTGTCTTGTGTGTCTGTTCTCTCTCTACCTATGCCTCTTGTTCCAGTATCTGCCGATGTTCATGCCAGGAACATCACCATCCAAATGGGGGATGTGGGGAGTCAACGGATCGTTCCAGAACCGAACAAGTCACAGACCATGTTATCCTTAAAAGATTGGTTGGTGCCTACATGTCTGAGCTTTGTTTTCATTTTCAAAGCAATCCACAGGCACCCAGCAAAAGGCAATCCACAGGTCAACATCACAGTTGCGTGTTAATTAACTTTACACCTTAAAACAATAAGAGGCTCTACAATCAAAAACCCACCAAACCGGTTTTTGAGAAGTACCTTTTGGTTTGCGTGTCCTTTGGCGTCTGCAAGGAATACACATTCTCAGGCAGACACAGAAGCGATCAGAAACGCTTCCAAAGTTTAATGGACATACAGTAAAACTGTGTTTATTTGAGTAATGTATGTTTGCTTTATGTTTCTGTAGGTTTTTGTGTGTACATGTTCCATGTGTTTAACAAAACTGTTATAGATAGTTCTTGAGTAATAGCCCTCAGCGACAAATGAAATCTACAGAATGTTTGTGAAATACTTCATGTTTGGTATCGATTGAAAGCTAGGAACATTTCAAATGCATTGGTTTATATGAAGAAACCATACTATGAAAAGTGTTTATGTTATAAGACTTTATTTTAACCACTATGCTATCAAAGCAGCACCCACACCAGGTGTCAACCCGGCCTCCTAGAGGGCAGAATTGGGGTGTGACTCCACCCCGCACCTTATCTGATTGGACAAGCATTGTGTAGACCCAGCCTCTACCAAAGCCTATAAAACTTTGAACAAAGGAATTTCATCATCGTCTTTTGCCGGTCATCTTTGCCAGTCGTCACCGCCGTCGCTGCCCGGACGTCGCTCTTCTCGTGCTGTGGCCGTTACATCGCCTCGCCGGAAGCCTCGTTACATCACGGAGCAGACCGCGACCTTCACTTGCTGCCGGCTCGACCCCCGATCTGCTTGTGCAACCGCTTCAACAACAAGCCATCGGGTCAACACATCCAAACTCTGAAACTCATCCTAACTACAGGAACCCAGGAAGGACTTCGAACGCCGCCTTGTCCAACATCCGTATCCCTAGCAACCGACTAAGGAAACCCCTCTTCACCGACAAGGGAATTCCATCACGTCACTGAAGTTGCTACGCTGACCAATCAGCTTCGCCGGGATTTCCCTTTGGACCAGTCGAGGAAACCAAATTACATCAGAACGCAAGTAGCACAAACAAGGTTTCTATCCATTGCTGACTCTGGTGTGAATTATGTTTAAGTAGTAAAGAATAGCGAAATTCTCTGCTTTTATGGTTTCTCTCAGGTTGCAATGCTAAGAACTTAGCAAAGGCTAGAAGTTAAATCCACTCAGTCAAAACTCTCCTCAAACTGCTTGTGCGTGTGTGTATGTATGTGCGTTTGTTTGTTTTACGTAGATTAGTACTTTGTGTTATAGAGTAGCAATAAACTTTTGTTTCGTTTTAAGATCCGTGTTGGTGTGTTGTGTGCTTTATAAGTTAATGCCTCAGCTTCAGATACTGCTACCTTGCTTATTAAATAATTAGATACTGTTTTTATATTGTTATTGTTGGCCACGTAATAATATAATACAGAATTGCTTTACACTAAACGTTCTATTTGCTGGACAAATACTAAAGTTAAGTGTAAGCTTTAAATAATTCTATGTGAATCATGTTCGAATCTTTGATTCGAATCCCCAAAGTTTAAACATGATTTAAACCAAAGAGCTGATTCTTACAGAGTAAAATGAGTAAATGAGGGTTTAGTCATCTATATTTGCCCTTATGTAACGGAAGCCAGCTGGTGATCGCGTAAAGCTCACCCCTCAGATCCAGGGACAGACGTTGTTCTGCAATCTTATCGGAGCTTGTCTCCCATGCTGGCTCGTTACCTGCTCGGACCGGTGCGGTTACTTGCACATAATCCGTCTTTTGATGAATATGATGTTACACATTGTCTATCTTTATTGACTCTTTCTTCCATAGACGCTAAGTATTATATTGACAGCTAAAGAATATAAACTTAAGCGAAACAGGAGAGGAAATATTATAATAATAATACAAAATAGATAAACATTGACAGGGCTAAGAACAATTACGAACAAAGATTTTCAAAACCAGAGAGATTTTATGAGAATGTCACAAAACAGTTTACTTGGAAATGTTAAACAGAGAGTTCAGGTATGATTTAAGGTTGGTTATGGATGGGGCGTCTGATTTAAAATAATTTAACATGCGAATGCATTAAATGAGCGTCTCATTCATTGAAATGCAAGAACTTGTTAATACGGTGTATTATTTTTTTCAGTTTGTGATATTCAACAAGCTTTTTAATTCAAGACTTTAGGCATTGATTTTGTTCCATAGTTTACAATGTGTGATTTTGTGCATGAAACGAACTGTTCTGCCAATTATATGTTTTAGGTGTGTTGGTGCATTAGGAGTTTAGGAAACTTGTTAAATGTACTGTCATAGCAATTGTAAAAAAAAACTTTAAGATATCCATAAATTTTAATTTACTATGTCTGAGTAGCTTTATAAAATGTTTAGTTTATGTAAAAAAAAATACAGGCACAAAATTGCTGCAGTACAGACTTTATTTGCAAAACGACATTACTGCAAGATTTGCAAACAGAAAAAGCACCGCAATTATAATAAAAAAACAAAGTAATCGTCTGTATTTGGCCACATGCTCTCATCCACATCACACCGGATATCTTCTCTGGCAAGGTATCATGGGAAAAATTCTCTTGTTGTTCATTTTCCACACAAGATCAGCCCAAAGAGTCCTCTTTTAGAACATATGATCATGTAATTTGAAAAACCTGAATGTGGTTCCTAAAACGGAAACTGCTGTGATTTATGTACTAACATAACTGTAATAAGTTGATTCTCATTGGCAATGGAAAATAATACAGAGAATATATTTGTGTTTCCATGCATGATATGAAAAGCTGTTCAATTTGACTTTAGCCTATAAGTTATGTTTAGAACATAATGTTATCTGCTCTTCTGACATACTGTGTGAAAGCATTTGTAAATTTGACAGTAAAATTACATTCTTCAAGCATTTGAAATTGGTGTTAACTGTATGCATTTTGTATCAAAGCAACAAGAAATGTCTTAATTGTATAGCCTACAAAGACGGATGCTGTACTGACCGTGTTAAGAGTTTAGGAAACTGTATTGAAAAAAAAAAATGTATTAAAAAAACTGTTGTAGGCAATGTAAAAAAAAATAAAAACTGTAAATAAGGTCACTGTGATGGCCGTTCCAAAATCTTCAGCTTGCATCTTTTAAGAAATCCTATAGTGGATTTCAAGGTAAGTTAAAGATTATTGTCCTCTTAAAAAGAAATGGAAATGGAAAGAAAAAAAACTTTCACATTTTGCAATGTGCGTGTGTGTGTATCTGTGTGTGGTCCATTTTTGACAGCCGCATATGTGTATCTTATCTAGTTTGAATGAGGTGTTTACTTCAATAATATGCTTATGTTTAGTGTTTAGTGTCCACCAGTGTGTGCACAAGGTGGACAAAATATTGAACAAAGTATTGATAAGCTTTAAAATTGCCATTTACTAATGACAGCTGTTGCTATGCATCAGATCTAACAAGTTGATTAAGGTCTAAAACTTATAAAGTGCCCAAACGTTTGCACAGTGCCATGTTAATGTCTTTATTTATTTATGTTCAATTTATGAGATAAGAGATAACTATGCATCAATGTTCGCTGAAAAACATTGTGCATTTTTTCCATTTTTAAGAGAGACTGTGTTAACATCTTTTCATGGATTATTTAAGTTTTCTTTTAGACTGTAGATTGATGTGGGATAATCAATCAATAAAAATGATTTTGGAATAAAACTGAAACATTACAAAGTGTTATAAATGTAAGAGTATGCTACTGAAAACGTATTTGAACACTAATTTAAACCATTATAGTAATATTTTCTTAATATTTGTGTAAAAATCTGTCTTACTCTGAAATATTTCTGCTCCAAACAAAGTCAAATTAAACAAGGTACTTACTTATTTTGTCCACTGCAACTTGTTTAGTCTCCACCCAATCAGATGTTTCTCCATCTAGTTCTGTCCGAACACGAAGTTGGTAAGAACCAAAAATGGTAACATTGTCAGTAAAGTCACAGGTTAGCGATGAGCTGTTTTGACAAACTGGATCATAACCCCTCCACCCTCTAAAAATGAAAAAGAATAAACAAGAATTAATACTACAATTGTATTTATATAACACATTACAACCTAAATGGCTGTATAAGGTTCTTTACAAAAATAAAGCAAAATGACACATTAAAAGGTGCAGTAGGTGATTTTCTTCAGAAACATTTTTTTTGTTGTGCTGGTTGAAAGTCTCTTCACATTCCAATAGTAAAGATTAAAGTAAATGTATTTATATGTATTTTCATATTCTAAGTAAGGCATAAAACTAAAAATGTTCATCCAATTAAATTTTGTAAGGCCGACAATTCACATAATTCTGATAAGTAGGTTTGTACAACTGTGCATCTCTGTTCATGCAGATCTGCCAATTGCGCGTACACATGCTGCTGCTCGTTTATGCGGACACGAGAGAGAGAGAGAGAGAGAAAGAGAGAGAGCAGTCAATACCAATGCTGAATCAAAACTTTTTAAAATCATGAAATCAATATCGAAGTTACTTTTGCACACTGGAAAGATGACACCATGGCTGATGTATTTCTTTTAGACACGTAATGTTATGTTTTAAAACTGTTTTAGTCACGCAAAGCTAATGTACTGTAGATTGTGTTGTTACAAATGGGTTATATGTGCAGAAGTGTAGTTCATTCATTCATTTTCTTTTCAACTTAGTCCCTTTATTAACCAGTTAAACTCTGCTGCTATTTTTGGGATTTCCGCCTGAATTTTGCCTACCAAAATTTAAAAGCTTCCCAAATCCACATGCAGAGTTGTAAATGCAAAAATTTTAAATTTCATAAAACACTATTAAAAGTGTCTAAAATATCTTTATATGTTGTCTGTGTCATAATAAACACCTAAAAAAGAGGTGCTTTTTTGGTATTTTTAGTTTTTTTTAATAAACTCAAATTTGAAAGTGTACCTTTTAGGTTCTGTGTGGTCTAGGGTGCTGTAATTAATTTTGGTGGTTCCTTCACATGTCTGTAGAATGGCCCTGAAGCGCACAGCATGAAGCCTGGTTTATACTTCTGCACCAAGTGACCAGCGTAACCCACGGCGCATGCAACGCCCGTAGCTGTGCATTTATATTTCTGCACGCTGTCTCTGTTGGTTTGCATTAACACTTCTGAAACGCTAGTTGGCAGTGAGGTGTTTATGTTCCTCTGTGTCAAGTTTCTTCGCTGGTGTTTTGCATTTTCTGAATGCTTCCTAAATGTACAAGTGGCTCAAACTCGCTCATTTTGAGGGAGGAACCAGCGGACGAGCAACAACTTTAACTATGAGGTAAACACAAAAAAAAACTTTCCATTTGGAGCTCCTTCACGGAACTCCACACTTGTATACAATCACTCCATCGGGCTTGCGCGGCTCTCGGTCCCGCCCAGACTCATCAGCGTTACCAAGCCGACCAATCACAGAGCTTGCGCTACGCTTTGTTGCGAGGTGTAGTTAAATTTTTTAAGAGGTGCAAATCAACTACGCCGACGGCCACAGAGTAGAGCTATGCGTCAACGCCGTAGCATACGCGTGCGCTTGATGCAGAAGTATAAATCAGCCTTAAGGTAAGAGATGACAGCAGTCTGTGCTATCTTTGGCTGCTTTTTGATCATAAATGTATTGTTTTTACTTCTGCACCATGGAAACATCGCGATTCATTCGATAACTATTTGATATGTGAATATAATTAAGTAAAAAGAATGCTAGAACCATATGAGCATCGGCAAGAGCTTTCATTTGAGCTATAACCTGCACATGTGTCATATATGAACCATATGAAAAATATGAAAATGAACCAATGTTCAATACCCAGCTCGGGTATCCAAAATACTGTGTATTTAAAGGGCACCTATGGTAAAAATCTACTTTTCAAGCTGTTTGGACAGATCTGTGTGTTGGTATAGTGTATAGACCATCATACTGGGGTGATATGTACACACCCAGTCCTTTTTTAATTTATCTACAAATAAAGGGTCAAAACAATTGGAGCTGCTTTTTTAGACCGACGTAGAAAAATAGAAACATTGTAATAAAGCAGTAACCAGTACTGGCTACAGCTAAAGTTTGTTTTGTATGTGGGATGTTTGTTGTGATGTGTATACTGTAATGTTAAGCCGAAATGAATAGCATCTGCGGCTAAAGCTACTTCGGATGTTTGTTTGCGCGTGTTTACTGCTATTGTGCTTTTCTAAAACAGTCTACATACTCTAAGCTGTAAGTGGTAATGTGTACATGAAGAGGTTTTAGCCATTAGAAACAGAAACCGTAGAAAAATAGAAACATTGTAATAAAGCAGTACTACTGGCTACAGCTAAAGTTTGTTGTGTATGTGGGATGTTTGTTGTACTGTAATGTTAAGCCGAAATGAATAACATCTGCAGCTAAAGTTGCTTCGAATGTTTGTTTGCATGTGTTTACTGCTATTGTCCTTTTCTAAAACAGTCTACATACTCGAAGCTGTAAGTGGTAATGTGTACAGGAAGGGCTTTTAGCCATTATAAACAGAAACCGTAGAAAAATAGAAACATTGTAATAAAGCAGTAACCAGTACTGGCTACAGCTAAAGTTTGTTTTGTATGTAAGGTGGTTTGTTGTAATGTGTATACTGTAATGTTAAGCCGAAATGAATAGCATCTGCGGCTAAAGCTACTTTGGATGTTTGTTTGCGCGTGTTTACTGCTATTGTGCTTTTCTAAAACAGTCTATATACTCTAAGCTGTAAGTGGTAATGTGTACATGAAGGAGTTTTAGCCATTAGAAACAGAAACCGTAGAAAAATAGAAACATTGTAATAAAGCAGTACCACTGGCTACAGCTAAAGTTTGTTGTGTATGTGGGATGTTTGTTGTAATTTTTTCACTGTACTTGCACGTGGTCTGCAGTTGTTTACAATAAGATCGGTATGTTTTCAGCAAAGAAAGGTCATTTTAAAAAATGTATGTTTTCTTACAAAGGCCACGACGTTGACACAGAGCAACAAGGTGGATGTTGCTTGCCAGACAGAACCATTTCACATATCTTTACACAGTGTTGGTACGCAGTTGTTGTTTAGGACGCTTCAGGCCAAACGCAGGAGTACAAGTAAGTTAAATTTTCTCTGTTTATTTTAAGTTGCTGCATTAGAAACATTTTTTACTATCTTTATAAACGTGCACTGAGATTAATCATAAAATTACACTATAGGTGTCCAGACAACAGTATCCAGTTTTGAACTGACTGTACCATCAGCATCCTCTACTGCATTTATGACTTCGACACCCCTCAAACCTTCATTAAAAAGACCTCGTCTGAAGCTGGAGGAGGAGGAGGAAGAAGAAGCCGAAGAAACTCTAACAGAGTCAAAAATTATAGCCCAAGACTCGTATGTGACATTTGACCCTGCAGAGGAATACACATCTGCAACTGAACCAACAGACTTGTCGTGAGTTTATGCATTATGTAAATTATTTGCAAGATTGTGTATTGTCATCATAACATTCATCATCTTTTTTTACTTATGTACATGTATATATTTATTTTTACAGAATCCAAGAATGCCCAGTTCATAAGATAGCCAAGTTCATTGTCTATGAAACATGCCTCATGGAGCTCTTCAGTGACTGCCCAGTGTGTCAGAGTAGATGTAATGTAAAGTCACAAAGGCTTGGGACATTTCTTAGCGTACAGCAAGTCTACCCACACTGCGAGTTTGTTAGACAATGGAACAGTCAGCCAATTATTGGTAGTACTCCAGCTGGCAACCTGCATCTTTCCGCTGCAGTGTACTTGAGCGGTGCATCATTTTTTGTAGTTGAAAAGCTAATTATCTATCAAAATTTATCACGTTTCTTTTAGAAACACAATATGAATTTTGTCACAGGGTGCATGCACATTGTACTAAAAATTCTCCTCTCTGTTGTCAGGTATTTGCTGCAATGAAACTACACATTTTTAAACACGATTCATTTCGTCGACATGCAAGACTTTACATTGAACCTGCTGTTGTCCACAAGTGGAGAAATTGGCAGAATGAAATACTAGAACAGCTCAGTCGAAGAGAGAATGTGATCGTTGGAGGAGATAGGAGGGCTGACTCCCCAGGTATTTAGACAAAAGATTTAATTTCTAATTAAATACTGTCTAATAACAAAAATAAATATGAAATACATTACAATTATTCCAAAAATGTGTTTAAAATAATTATGTACGGTTTGTTCTTGAAGGCCACTCTGCCAAGTATGGGGGTTTTACAATGATGGACCTTGCAACTAACACAGTGGTCGACCTACAGTTAGTCCAGGTAATACAGAAAAGTGTTATGTGAACTAGCATAATATTTTGGATGGAAAATATGTAATTTTTTTTTTTTTACCTTATTTAAAATTTTATAGAGTAATGAGGTGGGCGGCAGTTACCATATAGAAAAAGAAGGCCTAAAGAGAAGCCTTGACCTGTTGGATGCCCGCGGTGTTCGTCTGGAATGCATTATCACAGACAGACATCCTCAAATCTAGAAATATCTTAGGTATCGAAATGTCACACGTTTTTTGATGTGTGGCATATCAAGAAAGATATGTAATTTAGCATTCATCCAAGATCAAATTGCCATTTACAGTTCTTACATGTGTTTTATTATTTTTTTGTTGGTCTTTTTTTTCCTTTAATTTCCAGGAATTTCCAAAAAACTGGACAAGATATGTCAGATAAAGCGGTGTGAGAAGTTACGCAAATGGTTACGTAGCATCAAAAACCACATCTACAGGACTGCTGCATCATACACAAACAGTCCTGAAAGAGTGGCAAAGTGGACCTCTATCTTGAACCATGTAAAAGACAAACATGTACATGAAGACCCCAATTTTCCGGCTTGTCTGCATCCGCCACGGATAAGCAGAGACAGGAACAAATGACTGTCGGCTGGTAAGTTGTATACAAACAAATAAAATATTTTTCTTGATAAAACTAATGCAAAACAGAGCTTGTTTCTTTGTTCAGATTTGTTTTCGGTTCAGACTCTAATAACCTAAATACATCTTTACTTCTTCAGCAACGATGCCATTCCACAAGCTGGAGAAAGTTCTTGCTAACAAGAGAATATTAAAGGATGTGGCCAAGCTAAGTCCTCACCACCAGACGTCAACAGTTAAAGCTTTCCACAGCGTCATACTGCGGCTTGCACCCAAAAATGGGGTATTCCCATTTCTGGGGATGCTATGCAGGTAAAGCCACTGATCAGAAATTTATATTTACAATATCATACAGTCTTGTCATGGTACGTCATTTACATTTTTTTCTTTTTGTTAGGTTGAACTTGGCTGCACTGCATTACAATAAAAATGTTGGGCATCCCCAGGCCACATCAGCAACTGGTAAACCCCTTTACAAGCTTGCCTTACCAAAGAAAAAAGAAAGGAGAGTATAGGGTCCGAGAAGTGAAGACACAGCAAATTTTCAGTATGTATATAAATATTCATATTTTTATTAATATTTCAACAAATAAAAAAATATAAATAATTGCACTTTACATTCACAATACACGTTCACTACTCAAAATACAAAATTAAATTACTAAAAAGATAACTGTTATATTGCACAGGTTATGTAGAAGAGCTGCTGGACCTCATCTTCAACGAAGTGTTAGTGGACCCGTCACCCTATGTTAATGAAGTGTTGGGAATTCACATACCACGTGCTTTATCATCAGCTTACGATCGACCTGAGATGGTGGAGGCTATCTCCAGCAGGGTGACCCGCTTCAATCAATAGATATCCTAAAACCCACATAGCTGCCCTGCTCTTCAGGAAACTGTCTGCGAATCTTCAGCACCACACATGCAGGAATCACAACACGGACTCTCCGCCCGAGGAAACCCCAAAACCAGCTCACAAAGCTCTGATAAGCCAAAAAAGCGGGACTGTCTAACAGAGACATAATAATGAAACATTGTTTTAGAAATTGCACTACAATTTGAACTTGGGAGTTAACACAAATACAATTTTATTTTTGATTGAATAACTAGCTTTAACAACATTTCAGAAGTCATATTTCATTTATTCAACTGCCAATGTATGTTTGATATGTTTTTATGTGTTTGTAGATATACTTTCTAATGTTCATGGACAATTGTATTTCATTCAACAAAGTGACACAACTTGGAGTTTATATTTATATTTGCACAAGGATACATTTTGTATATGCCAATCACACTTTAATTTATACTTCAATATAAAGTTTTTATATGACTCAGAAATTGAAGCATCTTTTCTGAAGGTTTAATGTTTCTATGCCATACTGATTTTTATATATTTTTAAGAGTTTTTAAATTAAAATGTTTAGTGACTTTAAAATATTTTTTTCAATAAAAAGTACATACATTACTCAACATTTTATGAAATAATTCAAATTGTCATTTCAGAAATAGCAGCAATAAAAATAAGGTACGTATTTCATTTCTATTGACATTGAGGTAAAGTTGGTTTTATATTAATAATAATAATAATAATAATAATTCGTTACATTTATATAGCGCTTTTCTGGGCACTCAAAGCGCTTTACACAATGGGGGGGAATCTCCTCATCCACCACCAGTGTGCAGCATCCACCTGGATGACGCGACGGCAGCCATTTTGCGCCAGACCGCACACCACACACCAGCTGATTGGTGGAGAGGAGACAGAGTGATGATATGCCAATCATGATATGGGGAGGGTTAGGAGGCCATGATGGACAGAGGCCAGTGGGCAGATTTGGCCAGGATGCCGGGGTTAAACCCCTACTCTTCAGATATTCAGACATTCTCTTTAATACTATCATTTCAGAAAAGTATTCTTTGCAAATTCTAAATAGGGAAATCTTGTTAGCAGCAAATGACAAAGTAGAACATTGTTTACAGTAAATTAGATAGTGTTAATGTTGTTTACAAGTCATACTTGCATGCTAAATCCAATCGAATGTTCAAAGTACCATGGCAAACAATACAGGGACTTCTGAATGTGCGAATATAAAACCAACTTTATCGCTATTTTATTGACTACACAGTGTAATGTCCTTAAAAAGAACGCGAGCATGCAGATCATGAACATCTACAAGGTAACCTGCTATTCTTTCTATTTATTTAAACTCACTTTTGCACATCACAAAGTCGCAGGGGACCTCGCAGGGGAAGTCTGCTTTGTATATATTCGATGCATTTTGCAAGGAATAAATATTGAAGCAAACGGGATCCATTCCTGGATGCTCCGTCATGCATGAGGGTTGCACTTCCAGTTGATCCATTCGTCTTCTAACCTTATTACACGACACATAGTTTTGCTGTTTATTATCTCATTCGATGTCTTTAGAGAAGCAACGTTAACATAAACTGGAAATTAACTTGCGGTACCTCTTTGCAGCATACATTTTCAGCATCAATTGGCATTTTTTCACAATTGTCACACAAGCACCTGCCAATATTTGTCAACGTCAATATTTATGAATTACAAATAAATCATACCAATGCAAAATTTATCTTTGTGGAAATCTTTATGTCTTGTCTGTGTTTGTTGAAAGACCTGTGATGTGGCGCACGACGTTCGCTAACTTTATCAAACAAATTACGGATGACGCATGCATCATTACATAGCGGCTGTAAAAGTATAAAAAGACATAAATTATTTTGTATGTACCACTCTGACACATTCTGGCAAATTCGGATTATAGATTCCTCAACAGTCGACTCTGCTTGTTCTGTGTCCGAGTCTGGGTCGTACATGTACAGCTGAATGCTGTTCCTCTCACTCATGTTGACTCTTCCTGTCTGCCTGTGTGATGCAGTGAACAAAGCAGAGGCGCTTTTGGCTCCGCCCCCTTGTTACGTTGGGCGGGCAGTCGAAACTTATTATCATGTTAAGCAACACACCCCAAAACAGCAACCTGTGTACACGCCTCTAAATTTACACTTTTTAACATAGCATAATACCAATATCTGAATTGCGTTTTGATCTGAACCTACATTCGCACACTCAGAAGAACCATAATATTAGTATTAAATCTCAAAAAAGGGCTAAACTATGTGCCCTTTAAGTGTAAATAACTTTTGTACAGTAGAATAAAAAAAGTGATGCATACGTGCATAAAATATAAATTCTACACTTTCAAATGAAACCACTTATGGGGGTCTGGTGCAACGCTAGCCCTTTAAATCTTAAAGCAAAACTCGATGACGTCACGGACCCAGTACCGGGTCCGCAAAGTTTAACTGGATTTAACAACAAAACATAAGCACATAGCACTATTCTGCCTAGCCTACTTTACTGAGAGATGGTTGGTTTTATATTCAAATTGGTTTATTTTTCAACAGTGACAACCTGTGATGTGCTCACTATATTGTTTACCATGTTACTTTGAATATTCGGTCTGAAATAGCATGCAAGTATGGCTTAGTAATAAGTGTAATTCCTCCACATTGCCGGCCAAGCACTAAGCAGAGTCGCTTTAGGACAGCATGTGAGAGAGGATTTTCTGCTTTAATTTTTAAGGTGCAGTTGTTTCGTGTTTCAGGAGGCATGGCTCTGGATGGCAGGGGAGGGACTGTGTTTCAATGATATTATGCTAACTGGTTCACAGTATTTAGAAAACAATAATTGTCATGGTTCGTAGGTTCTGGAGAATATCTTTTTAGCTGAAATAAGGTCCAAAATACCACATTGAATGGGCCTTACATTTGAGTAACCAGTCTTGTAGGCTAGAAAATTTACTTCACAATTATGTGAAAATTATTCAGTTCTCTTATTCAAAAAACATTACAATGATTTACATAACGAAGCGTTTTGAAAAATCCGAAGAGGCCATTTTCATTTTAAAACGCTGCTGTTCTTAGTGTGGATGAGGGATCTGAGCTTTTACCTCAATGTTAAGTAGCCTACACACAGTTCAGTCTTGCATCCTTTGCTTGTAAGTTCAGACTTCGCAAGTTTGATATGGAAAAAAAACTCCCGAGGACACATCGGGTAAATCTTAGGGAAAACTGTACTGTATAACCTTATTCACATCACCCTGGCTACGTTGTTTCACTTTCTTAACAATAAAATGAAAACCAGATAAAAGGAACTGCCTATTTTCATTTTGATACTAGCAACTTAAAAGACACTAAAAATGTTGTCGTCATTGTGTAGCTGCATATTTATATGACCATCATCTTCATGCATATTTATAACTAAACGGAGCCTATTACATTACTGCCTCCTTTAATTTTCATTGAAAATATGAAAAATATGCAATCTGTTTCAATGAATATCTGTTTTAATAATCAATAATTGCCATTATAAAAAGTATAACGTAAAATAGTTCTACAATATAGGAAACAAACGCAAGCAATCAGTTAATATGCAGAATTAGTGTCCACGGTTACATTAATTAATATATTTACCTAACTTATCTTTGCACTCAGCCAAAACACGTTACCTGAGTAACGTAAATAAGTAATAAATTCAAAAGACAAAAGTTGGGGAATAAGTCGTCAGATATGGACAACAAGATAAACTGAATATCACGTTTAACAAATATAGTAAGATTAGATCCAGCTGTAGATGCTTGATTAAAAGTCCGACATGCACAGCTCTCAAATGAGAAGATGTGCTCGAAGCATGCTGCAGTGCATGCCTCTAAAACTGATACATATTAGTGTAAACTGGGCCTAAATGCTTGTTGTATAATTTGCTGTATTAAGACCATGTAAACACTCTCAGTAAACAATATACAGTGATCAGCATATACAGCAAGTACACACCTCACAAATCTATCTTTTAAATTTGTATTTTTAATAGGAAGCTATACAATATTATATTTGTGCATATACTGTCACACCCTTGGTCTGATCATGCTGTCTGTTTCCCATTTTTGTCTACATGTGGCGAGCGCACATGAATGTTTATTTTGATCACTCCCATATCGCTCCTCCCTCTCGTTACCCCATTTTCCTTCTATTAAGATTGATTTTCACTCACATGCACTCTATTAGTGATCCCTTTCATGTCCCATTTATTCCCCTCTTGTGTGTAGTCCTGTGCTAGATTGTTGTTTGCGAGTGCGCTTACACCAAGCCACTATCGTCTTGTCTCGTCTTGTCTTCTGTCGTTGATATCCTATCCTATTTTGTCTTGTTGTGCTGCTCCACGCCAGAACTGTCTACTTTGCACTTTGCCTCTCCTTAACCTCCTCGTCCCAGGCCGGACTGCTTCAACTTCATGGAGCCTACCGGCTTCAACTGACTGCCGGCTTCCTCTCCCTTGCTCACGCTCCACTTTCGCATTCCCCATGCGGCCACGCTTCAGCACGCCCCCTGCCGGGTAACAGCATTATAGACTCTATTGTTTGTATACCTTTTTTGGCTCACCCCGGCTGTCTTTTGCTTTCTCCTTTTGTGAACGATCCGCCCCCTTTTGTGTCTGGGGACAGGACCCGGTCTCTGTTGTTGAGGACTTAACAGCGCCCTCTTCTGGGAGTTTTTCATGCAGTTTTTTTTTGTTTTATTTTTCTCTTATTTTTCTTTGCAAGAGCCCAGTTGTATTTAGATTTTTCTCTCTAAAGCAGGTCGCACACCAGAAGCGCCGCGCAGCGGCATGCATTTTAAAATTCTAAACATAGGTTTTTATCAGGGTACACACATTGGCGTTGCAAGCCGGCGGTGCCCGGCCATGACTCAGGACGCAGTTCATTTTTCAGCCGCGCCACAGAGCGCCATCTGATTAGTTTAAATATCATGTGAATGTGTGCATCTGGTGTGCGATACTTTAAACTGTCATGTGCGCGCCGTGTCGCGGCGCCGAGCGCCGCTTTTGGTGTGCGACCTGTTTAGGGGTTGTTTTCTGATCAAGAATAAACTTTTCCTAACCTGCACTTGTGTCCGCCTGTGTTCCCCAACAGAACAATCTAGCCACAATAGACGCAGCGGGTTCGGATCCAGTCCTTACTGCAGTCACCCAGCAGGGTGTGCTGCTAGGCCAGCATGAGGCAAGGTTGACCAACACCACTAGGCAGATGGAGTACTTGGCCAACCAGGTAGCTGATTTAACCGCACGTATTCATGAGTTACAGCACGATACAGCCCAGGGGGGGCAAGTGGACCCTGGCACTCAGCATCCACATGAACCCCGATGAAACAACCCACCACCTTACGACGGGGACCCCAACTCATGTAGAGCCTTCCTTTTTCAATGCTCTGTGGTGTTTGCCTTACAGCCACATACCTACACAGCTGAAAGAACAAAGGTGACCTACGTTCTGACGCTGCTCACATGCAAGGACCGTGATTGGGGAACCTCAGTCTGGGAAATCCAAGCTCCCTGCTGTGCATCAGACATGAAGATTTTAGACAAAAGATGGTGAGGTTGTTTGACAGATCTGCCCAGGGGCAGGAGGCAGGAGACCAGTTGGCTCGTTTGTGCCAGGCAGGCAGGTCAGTCACAGAGTATGCCATCCAGTTTAAGACCATGGCAGCTTCCTGCAACTGGAATCAAGGGGCCTGCATGTCCATGTTTCGTGCGGGGCTTGAAGAGGAAATCCAGGACGAGTTGGTCACCATCGACCTTCCTCAAGATTTTGACGATCTTATCAGTATGGCCCTACGGGTAGAAAGACATTTGTGCTGTCTTCGCCAACATCCGGCCTTCCGGCACCCTGGAGGATGGAGGACACATCTTCTGCTGCTCCTGAGGCTGCTAAAACCACTTCCTTGGGTTCGGAGCCCATGCAGATGGGGCGTCTTTGGCTGACTCCCCAACAGAAACAACAGTGCCTTATCCAGGGCCTGTGTTTCTACTGCGGCAAGCCAGGACACTTTGCAGTGGCTTGTCTGTTAAAAGTTGTGGCTCACCAGTGAAGATGGGGACCCTGGTGAGCGCTACCCCTTTATTGCATTCCCCCTCTTTTTGAACTGTTCTTCCTGTATCTGACCAGTTTGGTGACTCTTTTAATTCTGCTTCGGCCTTTGTTGATTCCGGGGCCGAAGGTAGTTTTATGGATAGTTCTTTAGCTACCTTGTGGGAAATCCCTGCACTTCCTCTTTTCAATCCTATTCCTGCTCGCTCTCTTAATGGCACCCTCTTCACCACTGTATCCCATACCACTCCTCCCCTACATATCATTGTCTCTGGCAATTACCATGAGGTCACCACGCTGCTCCTCCTAGATTCGCCTAGGGCCCCCATAGTTTTGGGGCATCCATGGCTGATGCAGCATGGCCCTCACGTTGATTGGTCAAGTAATTCAATTTTGTCTTGGAGTCAGCATTGTCTTGCTTCGTGTTTGGATCCTGCTGCTTTTTCCTGTGTCTGTGTGTCCTGTCTTACAGGTGGAGGCTGCTGATCTGTCTGGGGTACCGGCGGAGTACCTTGACCCGCGCCGGGTGTTGAGCAAGTCTCGGGCCACTTCCCTGCCTTCGCATCGTCCTTACAATTGTGCCATAGAACTCCTCCCAGGCACTTCTCCGTCCAAGGGTCATTTGTTTTCCCTTTCTGGTCCTGAGAGAGAGGCCATGGATAAATATATCAATGAATCACTCAAAGCCGGTCTCATCCAACCCTCTTCCTCCCCTGCAGGTGCCGGGTTCTTTTTTGTCAAAAAGAAAGATGGCTCCCTGCATCCCTGTATTGATTACCAAGGTCTTAATGACATCACTATCAAGAACAGGTACCTCTTACCTCTTATGTCTTCTGCCTTTGAACTCTTGCAGAGAGCCAAGGTCTTTACCAAACTTGACCTCCGGAATGCTTACCATCTCATTCGCATATTCGCCTTTAACACGCCTACGGGACACTTCGAGTACCAGGTCTTACTATTCGGTCTGTCGATTCTCCGGCGGTCTTTCAGGCCTTGGTTAATGGTGTGTTGAGAGACATGGGTTATCATTTTGTCTTTGTGTACCTTGATGATATCTTGATATTCTCTCCGTCTTTACAGGTACACACCCAACATGTCCGCCAGGTGCTACAACAGTTGCTGGAGAATCAGCTTTATGTTAAGGCGGAGAAGTGCGTTTTCTACGTCCAGTCGTTTTTTTTCTTGGGATTTATTATTTCAGCTGAAGAGATCCAGGCAGACACGGTATCCAGGCAGACACAAGGTAAAGGCTGTTGCCGAGTGGCCAATTCCAGACTTTCGTAAGGCTCTGCAGCAATTCCTGGGGTCCTGAATCTTTCTGAGCGAAATTACGACATAGGTAATAGGGAATTGTTGACAGTCAGGTTGGCCCTGGGTGAGTGGCGTCATTGGTTAGAAGGTGCAGCTCAGCCTTTCCTGGTCTGAACGGATCACAAGAACCTTGAATATATCCATTCAGCTAGGAGGCTGAGTTCCCGAAAGCTGGGCCCTCTTCTTTGGGGCGATTTAATTTTACCTCTGTCTTAAATATTAAGCCAGATGCTCTCTCCCGTCTGTTTGAGGCCCCAGGGGAGAAGGAACAACCAGACACCATTTTACTAGGGCTGTAACGATACACCAAACCCACGATTCGGTTTGTATCACGATTTTTGACCCACGATTCGGTTTGTATCACGATTTTTTATTATTATTTTTTTTCGTGTGGGGTGGGAAAAAAAAGATTTTTGAAACTATTTTTTATTAAATAACATTTGAAAAATCTTTATAAACTAAACATCAAAGAACAATATTAACTATGGAAATTATTAACAATATAAATAGCCATATATAAAATAAATAAATAGCCAAAGCTATCACTTCTGTTTTCTTTGTAACAAAATACTGTTGAAAAACCAAACAGAACTAAACTCCATTGTGTAGATGGTTCAAGCATGTTGAAAATTCTTTTTCAATCAAGTTCTCTAAATAGCTACTAGGGGTGCTCATTTCGTTAATTTTGCTAACCGACAACCGCTGCTCATTAATCGGTTATTAACGGTTAACTGGTCAGATTACTATTAATTTTATATTAAACAAATTGATGTGTCTATTTTGTGTCTGACACATTAAATATTGCATTTTAAAATACTGATTTATTTTTAAATGTTAGAATATTAATAGCGGAACAGAACAACAGAGCATCTTCACGCACCTGCAGTGTTTAGCACAGAAGAGCAGAATAATCTAAATAAAATGAATAAAATAAATAGGACTGCCCTAAATTATTTTCACTTAAATAATTAATTTATATTACAAAACGAAAATACAGACTGATTCTTTTTAATAACCGGCATATGCTTTTTTTTTCCAATCATATGTTTTTTTCTTCCGTCAAATAAAAATCGCAGACTTCCTCAAATTGCCCGTTCCACGGAAAATATGCATTTATTTAATGCCCCGCTGTTATCATTATAATCACAAAACCTTTTACATTTTTAATAGAAATCATTATTTTAAAGATTATGTCCTGATATAGCCTATGGTTTCCTCTCTCTCCCTCGCGGTTCAAGTGCGCGCTGCGTGATGAAAAGACAGCAACAATGCACTCAAACTTTTTGTAAACAGTTTTGTTGTTTAAATATGATATTGCATTAATCTGCGTACATGCTTTATAAGCTGTAAAATAAAAAGTAAAGCCTATTTGTTGCATTTATTACGCAGATCCAGGTCAACATAAGCGCTGGTTAAGCACCAACAGGTCTGTATCAAACAGCAATATTCTTCTTCCATTTTACTTCTTTGGCAAATGTGTCTGTAGGCACGGGTTATACGTTATGGTCCCGCAAATTAAGTATGCCTTGCAGTTAAACAAGTGGCCGAAAACGAGGCGCATCTCACTGCCTTTATGTTGACAAGGAAAAAAGAAGAAGCGCGGTCTTCTCATGAAACGACTAAATCAGCTGGGTATCGATTGTGCAAAAGTGTTGCTGTCTGTGTTGTTACAAAAGTAATATTTAATACTATTGTGATATTCAAGATTTGTATATTCATACAGCTCTGGATAACTTAAAACAGCGATTAGACCTTCAGAGCGGCGTTGATGCGTCCTGAAGTAAAGCGAAACGGCTATAAACTCCAGCAAGATAGAGTGATTATATGCAGAGCCATATACCTTTATCTCTAAATAAAGTATAACTATAGAAACTGTGTTCATATTAACTGAAAGCTTCGTCGTGTTTTCTGACCTCCCGCATCGCACCTGTCAGTCAGCACTTTTAAAGGTTCAAACAGAAAGCACACAGCACGGTTACAGAAAAGTTTGCGCTGTTACCTGACATCTGGTGAACGCGCATCCCTCTCTGCACAGCCACATTAACAGTGTGAGCAAATCATCGTATATGCGCTGAAAATCCGGCCGCTTTGACAGCATTGGCAATGTTTCTGGCGTTGTCGGTTGTCAAGCGGGGTTAAGTTGGTTTTGTTTTTGATATCCCATTCAGACGGTCCCTTACTAAGAGCTCCGTGTGAGCTCTCCCGGCTAAATATTGCGAGGGCTTAAACGGAGCAGTGCTTGTAATGTCGAACGAAAAAAGTGTTAATTAGCTCAACTTTTGCAGGCACGCGTGACGTTATTGGAAAGGTATCACGGGGTGTGTCGCGATTCTCCCTTATCACTCCGCGACACAGGATCGTAGATTTGAGTGTTGCGATTTCGATTATATATGGTGTATCGTTACAGCCCTACATTTTACCCAAGAAAATGGTGGTGGCATCTCTCACTTGGGACATTGAAAGATGGGTTGAGGAAGCCAGGAGGACAAGTCCAAGACGGGGGAGGATTCCAGCGTGATGTCTCTTTGTTCCTACCAAGATGCGCTTTGAAGTAATCCAGTGAGGTTACTCCTCTAAGTAGACCTGTCACCCAGGAGTCAGGAGATTGCTGGCTGCCATCCATCAGCGATTCTGGTGGCCATCTATGGTCAAGGACGTCAGGCATTTTTTGGCCGCCTGCTCTGTTTGCGCTCAGAACAATAATTCCAACATGCCTCTCATTGGTCTGCTCTGCCCCCTTCTCATCCCATCCAGCCCCTGGTCACATTTGGCCCTTGATTTTGGCTTACCAGAATCTAAAGGCAACATCGCTATTCTCACGGTGGTGGACCGCTTCTCCAAAGCAGCCCATTTCATTCCCCTTCCCAAACTCCCCTCAGCCAAGGAGACTGCTTAAATGGTGATTGATCATGTTTTCCGGATTCATGGTCTTCCAGTCAATGTAGTTTCTGATAGGGGCCCTCAGTTTGTCTCCCTGTTTCGGAGGGAATTCGGTCGACAGATCAGGGCCTCTACGAATCTGTCTTCAGGATTTCATCCCCAGACCAAAGGGCAGTCCGAGCAGGCAAACCAGGATTTGGAAACTACTCTCCGCTGCCTGACATCTCACAATCCTGGCTCTTGGTGTCAACAATTACTTTGGGTCGAGCACGCCCATAATTCCCTACCATCATCTGCTACAGTTATGTCCCCTTTTCAATGCTCCATGGGGTTCCAACCTCCTTTGTTTCCCACGCAGAAACCCGAAGCTGCTGTTTTGTCTGCTCTTGCTTTTGTCCAGCGGTGTCGACGCACCTGGAGGAGAGCCAGGAAGGCCTTGGCCCAGGCTAATAAACGGACCAAAGCAGCAGCTGATCATACCCGGACTCCCCATTTTCCATCTATTAAGACTGATTTTCACTCACCTGCACTCTATGAGTGATTCCTCTCGTGTCCTATTTACTCCCCTCTTGTGTGTAGTCGTGTGCTAGATTGTTGTTTGCGAGTGCGCCCACTCCAAGCCACTCTCGTCTCATCTCGTTTTGTTGTGCTGCTCCACGCCAGAACCATCTACTTTGCCTCTCCTTAACCTCCTCTGTTCCCAGGTCGGACTGCTTCAACTTCACGGAGCCTACCGGCTTCAACTGACTGCCGGCTTCCTCTCCTTTGCTCATGCTTCACTTCCACATTTCCCGTACGGCCACGCTTCAGCACGCCCCATGCCGGGTAACAACATTATAGACTCTATTGTTTGTATACCTTTTTTGGCTCACCCCGGTTGTCTTTTGCTTTCTCCTTTTTAGAAGATTGTGAACGGTGCGCCCCCTTTTGGATGTGTCTGGTGACAGGACCCAGTCTCTGTTGTTGAGGACTTAACAGCACCCTCTTCTGGGAGTTTTTTATGCAGTTTTTTTGTTTTGTTTTTCTTTTGATTTTTCAAGGGTTATTTTCTGATCAATAATAAACTTTTCCTAACCTGCACTTGTGTCCGCCTGTGTTCCCTGACATATACATTAGATCAGTCAGTACTGAAGCCAAATCTGGAGCTTATCTAACAAAATAACTTACGATAACTGTCCAAAATGAGTACACTCAAATTTATATGTTATAGAAAAATATTGAATACAAATTTTAAAAAAGAGGAAAAATCAAGAGAAGCTATTTATGATGCAAGCTGAGATTGCATCACTCAGGGATGCGTTGTCAGACACAATGCACTTAATGGAGTGAGTGACATCACTATGACAGGTAGGGTTAGGGGTAGGGTTAGGTAAACGCATTAAAAAGCATTGGACATCCAGACCCCTCTCACTCTTTCTGTTTTTTAAAGGAACAGTGAGCGAACCAAAGAACTCTGTCATCACTGTACTATACACAGTGTGTTTTGCAGTAAACTACTCTATAAACCTGAAGTTCATTAGTACATACAGTAGATATACAGTACAGTACAGCATTTACATACACTGTGTCTAATTACTATCAGGGAGTCATGGAGTTGGAGGCCAATCAAGTCCCATATGAAATTATGTTGGTGAGGCTGGCTTCAACTTGGTGAAACTTGGTGAAAAGACGTCGCCGTGGAAAAAACATAATAAGCCATAGGACCACAGTTACCATGCCAGGCCAAAGAAGAAAAAGCCTGGCAAATGCAATAGACCGGGCAGAATAGAAGATTAATTTGGTTTTTTTTATTATAATTCCAGTGCATTTTCTGTTTGTATATCTTGTAGTAATTAATGTCCTTTTGTAAATAAAGCCTGTACTGCATTAAATCTGTGTGTGTGTGTGTGTATATATATATGTGTGTGTATATATATATATATTTTTTAGGGGTGTAACGATATTACAAAACGAACCGAAATATCGCGATACACCATCCACCCCTGCTGCCCATTGTTAAGGTTGACGTCACTTGTTGTAACTAATTGAACCCATTTAAACATCTTTATTTGATCACATTTGATAAATTGTATTAGTAATTGTATTAGTTATGATGAGCTTTTGTTCTAAATATTATATTCTAAAGTTAGTATTTTACTAGTAGTCATGTCATGTGACTTGAGCGAACACACTCGGTTACAACTGCATGCAGGATGGCTGCTTCACATAGTATTGAGATTGCAGATCCCCCAGACACATTTAAGTTGTCTGTGTGGGAACATTTTGGTTTTCCAGTGGAGTACAGAAATGGAATTTGTGTCGTTGACAAAGCGCACGCCTATCTGTCGTAACGGTTTCATGAAACGTATAAGGAATAACATTTAAAAAGTGTGGAAAATTCACAGAGTGAGTGTGTGAGCAAAAGACACTGACAACAGAACTGCCATCAAGTCATTTTATGTACAAAAATGAAACCAGAATAATGCCCAAATATATACAAAAAAAAGAAATATTTACAATTATAAAAAAAAAACATAAGTAGCAAATTCGAACAAAGTATCAAACAAAAAAATAGTTAAACTCAAGTAAGGGGAAGATAGTGAAACCAAACAAAAGAAAGAAATATAACAAAACAATTCTAACTCATGAATAACCCTTTACCTGGCTATAAACTGATGAAAAAAAAAGGTCTTCTGCGCAGTGCGACGCATTCTTCCCTTTACTTAACTGAAGAATAAAATTTTTAGAAAAGATGACGTTTACCTTTTACCTGATGTCTTTAATGATACATATTCTACGTGATTGCAAAATGAAAGTCGACATCTTCCCTATCCACCTTACTTTGAGAAAAGAGTGAACTTGAGGAGGTATAGTTCAATATTGTCGGCAAAGAGCTGAGCCAAAAAATAACAAACAAATTAATCAAAATAAAAATGTACGAAACTAACAAAGTGGGCAAAAGTAATGCAAAATAATTTTGCCCAAACGAAAGTTAAGCAAAAACAACGAAAAGCATAATCATGTCATCAAAATACACGAAAAACTAGATCAAAGAAAACAGCGCGCTCTCCCGCTCTTCCTGACATGCTTTTTATATCCCCGCGCTACGTCGTCACATGATGATAGATCGGTCTCCTGACCAATCAGCTGTTCTGAAGGCAGACCTACACAAATGACAGGCATCAGCTGTCGTGAAGGCTGACCTACAAAAATGAGACCAGCATGAAGAGAGCGAAAGAACGGGAGGCAAAAATACAGCCAGCTAAAACCATAACGTTAGTTTCAGACAAAACTGCAATGTATTTTACAAAATTTACTTTTGAGGCTTTTTTAGTCAAGAATGTAGTTGTTTAGATTGCAACTACGCAGTTTATTTGTAAGAATAGTGTATATATTAAAATATTTACAATTTCTAAGAGACAGCTTGTCAGCGGCCAAAGACGGTTGGCATTGTCTATCCACAAAATGGCACCAGGAGTCCGTTCTTCGTACCTTGCTTAAATGATCTAAGATTATTTGGCAGATCCTGGATCTTTTCATCTCGATAACTGATCTCTGGCTAATTTGGTTCTACAAACAAGTTCACGAATCAGAAAAGAATATCTAGATAAACTGATCTGAGATCGCTGCGTGTGTTGTGAAGGACAGATCTATCGATCCTCGAAATCATGATCAGCAATGCAACGATTGGCTGACGGCACATCAGCATAATGACATCATCTGATTAATATTCAATTATCCATGTGAGCAAAATGACATCAAATTAGCAGTAAACCGTTTGTAACAGAAATTAGCTCATTTTATGAATATTAATAATCAACAATAACGGTTTATTCTTAATTATTAATATTCTGGCTTAAGCTTCAGTCAGTTTGGTCAAACAAACATATGATTGTATATGATCATGCTTGCGCGACCGAGCGGATTCCCAGATTATGAATATTAATTATCAACAATAACAAATTATTATTAATCATTAATATTCCGGATCAATTAATTGTTAATTTGACCAAACAAACACAAGCAGAGCCGCCGCTCTTCCGAGCGGACACGGAAATGATCTATTCATTTAGAAAAAGGGAATTTAATTGCTACTTCTTGTGAGGTAGATTAATCATTCAAAAGTTTTAAACAACTTATAATAGCTAGGTAGGGGAAATCTGTATTTCAGTGACATTTTCTCGTGAGGCAAACAATACAATTAATTTGATTATAATAGGATTTATTGACTAGTCAGACGGATAACGAACAAACGCACAAACATATATTAAACACAAAACAAAGGTAAACCACATGGAGATATCGGGTTTATTGAACGTGTAACAACAAAGAGAAATAGTAAAGCTAGGAAATAGAGATTTCAGATAAAAGAGTGACAAAACTTTCAGTTCCACACGCACCATTTAGGACCACCAAGATTATAAAAAACACCTTTTTGATAAAAGGGGCACAGCTTAATCGCATAAATAAAAGTACCTGTACTTAATGTCTGGGTTCTCTCTCTTTATGCTTCCGTCCTGATGAAACTCCTTTGATGTCCTTCTTGATGCCTTGAGTTTGTAATACAGTTCTGAGGAACGCGATCGCAAACTTTAAACTGAGTTTACTTTGCCGGAAAATAAAGAAAGCGTGGCGGGAAAAAGTCCATGCGGCGTAGAAAAGCCGCATGGCCCTTTTGATGGGTTCTTTGTTAGGACGTTCTCTGTGGGATGTTTGGGGAGAAGTCTGGTTATACCTGCGGGTCACGTGACAACCCGTTCAGCATTCTGACCAATGATTTCAGGAGAAAGTTTGCGCGCAAACCTTCCTTTGTCTCGAGGCTGCTCGTATGCAAATTTGAGTGTCCGCCCAGAGCATGCGGACAGGCATTTAATACAGGGATTTAAAGAATAAAGCAATGCGAGTTATGGTTTTGCTCTATGTATCATGTGTTGTAAAATGTCAGCAGAAACCCATCGGTACCAAACATGGGGGGTTTATAAGTACATCAACATAATTTTTCATATCCTTACAATATTTATGCTTTAAAAAGGCCTAAAGGGAACATGCATACAGGTTATAAGAGAGGTTACACAGGTAAGAAAAGTCAGAAATGAGATACAAAGTTTACAAAACATAACACTTTAGTCTTGTGCTGGTTCATTTTTTTTAGTTCATTTTCTTTCTGTCGGGAAAGCCTCGTGGGTGTGTGTGTGTGTATTTGGGCAGGAATGTCTCTGAAGTTGACAGGCATATCTCTCCAGTCCCCCTGGACAACTTAAGCTGTCATGAAAATCCAGACTTCTTGGAGCCAGGAGTCATAAAACCCTTGCAAAATACTCAAATCAAATAGTAAATATCAAATACTAAACTATAAAAGTAATTTTATCTTTGGACTGTACACTACACGTTTGTTAATTGTTATTGTTCAATGCATATCAGTGTATTTAGTTCTACATTTGGAAAATATTTTCTTTATTATAGTAGCCTTTTTTTAATCGGTGTAAAGAATAACTGGGTTTACAAAAGCATTTTGATATTGGTAAAGGTGTCTGCAACTTTTGTGAAGCATCAAATCACCGTCATATTAACCCTTAAAGACCTAGAGGTATTTTGTGGGCACCTAATGGGCCTATATTTAGTGTTGGGGTACTCGAACTTGGACTCGGACTCGAGTCCGGACTCGAGTCCAGTTTTCATTGGACTAGGACTTGTCACGGACTTGGGGAAACTTTTACTCGGACTTGACTCGGACATGGACATTTTGGACCCGGAAAATATCACGAGTCCAGTCGAGTCCACATCATTCACAACACAAATAAAGATATTAAAAATTAATAAACAGCATGAAACTATGACAAGAATTTAGCGATCTCTCTGGCTGCATGCCAGCTTTTATTTACGGCACCGCACTGTACCAGCAGACAGCAGCAGCACGTCATCACCTTAAACGTGTAACCAGAAATAGCCATATATCACACAATGCGTGGCTAGGTTTAGGACAATAATGTCTTTAAAATCAACAATAATTTTTCTTCTACCGACATGTTGAAAGAAAACAAGGAAAGGTAAGAGCTTATTTACTTGAATTGTACATTCATATCGTAGGGATGATGTTAAAACATACTGGCGATATTGTTTTGTTGTTTATATTGGTGTCAATATATCCGCAAATAACTGCCAGAGGGTTCACGCTTTGGCTCTGAGCCAGAGAAAGATGCGTTCAGCACTTTATTTAGGCCAAGGCTTCTCAAATCCGGACTCCGTAATATTCAAAGTTTTCCTGTGTGACTCTTATAATGACATCCCCGCAATCATCCAGTTTCATTTTCCAATACGTCCCCCTTATGCTTAATCTTTCTATGAAAAGTGAAAGCACCGTCAACACAGCGATCTCAAATGCGATAGAACTGCAAGAGCTGTTCAAGAGAATTGTGCTTTCGCTTTATTTTGGCTTGAAAGCACGTTAAAATGAATATAAAAATGTTTGCATTCACTTCCATTAAAGATGTGCGTCGATCATCACATTTCTGAATCAGTGTAGCCTATACATGCTAACTGACGGACGCGTTCCGTATAATAAACTCATCCCCGATCCCAGATCAGCTTCTGCTTTTGAGGGTAGGGTTAGGAGAGTATAAAGATTGTGTAAAATTACAGTAATTAAATTATGGAATAGCAAAAACGTTGTAATAATGTTGCTTGGAGTTGCATATTATATTAAGTCAATAAAAGCACAAATGAATTTAATGTAGAGTTATATTCAAATCCAGACAACATTCAGAATGGATAATCACTGGACTAAGTCCACAAATTCAAGCAATAATTTAATCTTTTTAAAGATAGAATGAGGTTTGACTTTGAATCTGCGTAAAAATTATTATTCAGGTAATATTTTGATGAGAGACATTGGAGAGATTAGGTCCACAATGTGAGTCTTCTGTGTGAGAATAAACATTACTGATTGTGAGCAGCAGTATATATCTGCCCTACATGTTGAATATGCAACAATCTGATAATGACACATTTCTGATTCTATTTATATGTAGTCAATGACAGAGTGCAAGAATATGTGTATTGCACAATTAATCATCTTAATTGTTTCATTTTAAAATGATTCAGAATTATGCATAGTTGTATGCTGATGTCATCATCACTGTCTTTTGAACTGAGGACTAGGACGATGACCTATATCCTCAAAAGCCCCCCACCCACCGTTTATATATATATATATATATATATATATATATATATATATATATATATATATATATATATATATATATATATAATTATTATTATGATTAATATTATTATACAATTAATATTCTAAATAAATAACAGAAATTTGTTCTAAATGTAACTGGAACACAAAGACACAACTGGAGTGATGTATTAAGATCATTTAAGAAGTCTTTTGCAAGAATATTAATTTAAATTGACAATTCCATAAGATACAAAAAGATATGTTTTATAGAATTATCTGTGGGCTGCACGGTAGCGCAGTGAGTAGCTGTAACGCCGGGGAGTGACACCAACAACAGAAGGTAGGATCCAATATGCAGGTTTTATTCACAGTCAGGCAAGCAGTGGTCAATACGGGAGCAAACAGATATATGTAGACAATCCAGAATCGTAGTCAGTAAACAGGCAATAGGTCATAAGGCAGGCGGCTAAACAGGATGACAAGGATAAACAGGGCTAAGAACAAAACACGGGAAAACAAGACCAGGATAACGCGTTGTAATGTCACCTTACAGATAAACAAGACTCGGCAAACTGAAGGGGTGAATGTGTGGCTTAAATAGTGTGTGTTAATCAGTCTCTGAAAGTCCTCAGGTGTGCAAATGTAATCAAGCTGGATGAGTGAGCAGGTGTGAGTGTCTAGGAGAAGTGCATGTATGCATATGTAGTCCAGAAGAAGGCAGATATGTAGTTTTATGAGTGAGTGTTTACCAGCGACATCTGGTGGTTGTTCGCTGGTGAACATGACAGTAGCACTGTCGCCTTACAGCAAGAAGGTCACTGGTTCGAGCTACAGCTGGGTCAGTTGATGTTTCTGTGTGGAGTTTGCATGTTCTCATTGTGTTGGCGTGGGTTTTCTCCGGGAGCTCCGGTTTCCCCCACAGTCCAAAAACTATAGGTGAATTGATGAATTAAATTGGCCATAGCATATGAAGGGAAGGGCATCCGCTGTGTAAAACATGCTGGATAAATTGGCGGTTCATTCCGCTGTGGCGACCCCTGATTAATAAAGGGACTAAGTCGAAAAGAAAAGAAATGAATGAATGAATGAGAATTATCTGTTGTCTTTTTAGACCTGAATTGTGAAGCGTTTTAGGGCTAATCTTACCTGCCTGACTCTTCATCCTTCTTTTCTGCTTCATAGCATGTTTAGTTAAAATAAGATCATCATCATATTGTTTAAATTTTTGTTTTGTCCACTTGCAAAACTTACACAGGTTTCACTATGCATAATCGCTGCGTATTTTTTCGAGGTTTCCCAGAGTTGCAAAAACTTCAATCAAAAGTATTTTGATTGTACACTTGCTTTATTAAAATGAAAGAATGTCCAAGACAAAGCTAATAAGTGTCTTATGAGTATATCTACACTAGCAGTGGAATTTACTGGAATTCACCAGAAATCTTGCCTAGGGCTCCAAATTGGTTAGGGCCGGGCCTACTCATGATCATAATGGATAATTGTGCGTGCTCACCTGTTTTAACACACTGCAGCAAAGCAATAATTTTTAATAGAAGAAGATGTCAGCCTCACTGAAAAGAATTGATGAAGAGAATAGACAGTTCAAAGTTGAATGAACAGATAAGTATGTGTTTATTTTGCCCTAAGCCAGCTCGAATCAGTAACCTTCTTGCTGTGAGGCCATTGTGCTACCCACTGCACCACCGTGCTGCATCTTATGGATGTTTATTAAAAACAAGTTATGTAATATCAATTGTTTCATACCTTTGATTTATTATTATTATTTTACTTTTTTTTTTTTACATAGGTGGCACCATGGCTCAATGCTTAGCACTGTTACCGCACAGCAAGAAAGTCACTGGTTCGCGTCTCGACTGGGCCAGGAGTGTTTCTGTGTGGAGTTTGCATGTTCTCCGTGTATTGGTGTGGGTTTCCTCCGGGTGCTCCGGTTTCCCTCACAGTCCAAACACATGCACTATAGGGGAATTTAATTTACTAAAATGGCCGTGGTGTGTGGGTGTGAATGAGTGAATGGGTGAATGGTGGAAGGTCATCCACTGCGTAAAACATATGCTGGACTAGTTGGCAGTTCGTTCCGCTGTGGCGACCCCTGATAAATAAGGGACTAAGCCAAAAGAAAAATTTTTTTTTTGAAGTTTTAAGACTGTCTGGACTCGGGCGGACTCGACTCGGACTCGGATGTTAAGGACTCGACTCGACCCCTTTTGGACTCGGACTTGGACTTGTACTCGACTGGTTAAGGACTTGGTCTCGACTTGGACTCAACAAAGGTGGACTCGACCCCAACTCTACCTATATTATTATTTTTTTAAAAGCAGTTTTATTTTTATTTTAGCAGTCAGCCTCAAGTGTCATATATCATTTTAAACAGGAGAACCTGAAGTTTCAATCTGTATCATTTAAAGGTTCAGTCTAAAATATTTTTTGGTCCAAAAACATATGAACAGACAGAAAATATTCCAGAATTTTCCAGAAACGATTTTTTCAAAAAGTGGCATTTTCTAGTTATTACAAACAAAACCTTATGAAATTTGTTTTTCTTTCTTTAGAAATACATGCTATGATGTTTTATACGTCCAAAATAAATTTTTCTCTACATCCACAATTCCCTGAGCAAGTTATAGCAATTTATTTCAATGTTATTCCAAGGCGTTTTTCAATGGGGGGGAAAAAATACATTTATTTACTGACAATGTATTTGCCCAAAAGTTCTGGGAATAAACTAAACAGAAAAAAAATGTTACAAAATAACAGAACAGTGAAGCAAATTTGACTTTTTCCAAATAATATATTTTCAGTTACTATAAACAACACCACTTACAATGAACAAATAAAAAAATAAGAAAATAATAAATAATGCGTCAAAGTCCAAATAAACATGGTGCAAATCCTCAGTAAAAAAATAGATATAAATATTTACTATACTATAAATAGTTACATAACTAAACTAGATTCAATATGGACCATCCTTAGGTTTTATGTGCCAGCATGGATATGGTTGTCTGTGGAAATGGATATGGATATGGTTGTCTGCAATGCAGACAAACAGCCGCACCTTCATTTGTGTCTTTTGAAAATAGCAAGAGCAACACTTCGTCTTAAGCTGTGTCACTGTTTTGTCATGTTTCTGTGCTGCTGTGCATGCAAAAATACTTAGTATGAGAATTATTTCATGCAAAACTTTTTAATTTTTTGCGTTTTATTTAGCCGTGCGTAAATGTACAGCCTATCTTTCATTCTGTGTTGTTCAAAAAGCTCGTTTGGTCCACAAAGCGAAACCTATGCTTATTGGTTGTGATATAGCGAGTTTGAACCAATCTGGGCATGGAGGAGGGACAATGCATAAATGTATCATGTCTGGTTTGTCCGGAGACACAGTGACGAGCGTTTCTTTGTCAAATCAGCGTTGTCAAATTTTGATGACTTAACCGCACTGATTCCGGAGCCTCTGAAAGTCCGTGAATGTAATGTGATACAGCACTGGAAAGCTGAGATTCTCTTCTTTATGCCAATCTTTGAATTCTATGAATCGGATTAGCGGATCAAAAGTTATTAAACATTTAAGAGCAATACTTATTTTTAGCCGCGGGCGACTGTCTCTGTCTTTAAGGGTTAACTGTCAAAACATGTTTATGACTGCATATGTTTTACTGCTTTTAAAAAAAGTCACATATTGTGCATTTCTAATATACACAAATTGTTCTAATGCCAGAACTGTTGCTATGACAACAACTCTCGGATCAGCTTTGAATAACGAAACGATCCTGGATCGTGTCAAATGGTCAACATCCAAATCCAGCTAACTGAGTAATCCACGTACGAAGTACGATCCCCAGGACCGCATGAGCCCTTGCTTAGTGTGTTTTCCTGAGCGAAAATAAGAAGCTGAAAAACGCTACGGTTACTAAAGTAACCCTCGTTCCCTGAGGGGTGTGGACCGAAATGCTATGTGGAAAACCTTCCACTATGGGGTTTTCGTCAGAAACCAATCATCTGAAAGAGTATAAAATCGGGCCAATGAAATGCCAAATGAATTGGCGGCGTCAGCATGCACAGCTGGCATCAATGAAAATCAGTCAAGTATATAAGAACCGGCTAGTGCAATGCTCGACATCCTTTTGAACTGAGGAGACTTTCACGCTCAACAGCTAAGGGACGATCGTTGTGGTGAAGGTACATAGCATTTCCGTTCCCCCCCTCTGAGAACGAGGGTTACTTTAGTAACCATAGCATTCCCCTTTGTATGGGGAACTCCAATGCTATGTGGAAAACCTTCCTCTATGGGGAAATCTATGGAAAACGCCACAACAAAAGCACCTTACCACTCCCAGGCGAAGGGTGCGCCACGCAGTAGAGCGAGTGCACCTACAACGCCACGAGATGCAGTCTTCCAACGTGTCCCCTGGCCCTTACTTACCTACTCAGGTTTGGCTATATTTTTCAGGAAGTCAAAAATAACCAGGTAAAGGGTTTTTAATATGATAGGGAGGACGCTGCGGAGTTCACCTGCTACCCAAGGAGGGGAGACCTGGTGACAGCCTGTGGCCCAGCCCCGGAAACAGGGGAGGGGTACATAAAAGGATGGTTAGCGGGGAGGGAAGACACGAGCCCGCCTTAACACAGGGGGGACTAAACCGTGGTTGAGTGAGCTTATGGGATCGCCCGCAGGGGATCACACATAGCAGGCACCTATACCCAGAACACAGGCTAACCAGCGGGCATGCCAACAATGTAACACTACATGATCCTTAAACGGCGTGGTAGGAACCTTGGGCATATAGCTGGGCCGATATAGTAGGCTGGCCCGAATTCTAGAGATGAGTCACGGACCGAAAATGCCTACAGGTCCTCGACCCTCTTAACCGATGCCAACCCGACCAGCAGAGCTGTCTTCAAGTACAGAAAACTCAAGGATACTGAATCGAGTGGCTGGAAGGGCTCCTCACGTAGGCTCGTGGCACTACCGCGAGGTGCCAAGAGGGCATGAGAGGCGGCAGCACGTAGACCTTCAGTGTGGAGGGCGACAGCCTTCGCTCCAGCCTGTCCTGAAGGAAAGAAAGCACAACACTGATCTGGCAAGATCGGGAGTGTTCTCAGTAAGAAGCGCACCACTCAGTGAATAGACTCCACTTCAGGGCGTAGGCATGCCTCGTCGAGGGTGCTCTAGCATGAGTGACAGTATTAACCACCCCCATTGGTTACCTAAGTCTTCCTCGCGTCTATGGACCACACGTGGAGGTTCCACAGATCTGGGCGAGGGTGCCCGATGGTGCCCTGTCCTTGAGAGAGTAGGTGCTCTCTCAAAGGGACCTGCCAGGGGGGGCCATCGCGAGGAGGAAGAGTTCAAAAATCCAAGTCTGTTTGGGCCAGAGAGGCGCAACAAACAACACCTGCTCCTCGTCCTCCTTGGGTTTGCACAGAAACTGCGCGAGCAGGCTCACTGGGGAAAATGCAAGTTTGTGCATGCCCCGAGGCAAACTGTGGGGCAGTGCCCATGACAGCTGAACAGACTCGGGGTGGAGTCGCCATTCTCCCGGGGCAAGGAGCTGCCGTGAGAGCCCGTTGGCACAGCATGCAGCGACTTCAGCCACGAGTGACTCCGGAGAAGCAGACGGCGAGCGAGCTGAGACATGCGGCGGGAGCGCATATTCCCCATACGTTTGATATACGCTCCCGTCGCCGTGCTGTCCGTCCTGACCAGCATGTGTCGCCCCCTCAGCGCCGGTAAAAAGCGGCGCAGAGTGAGAAACACTGTCAACAGCTCTAGGCAGTTGATATGCCTATGCAGCTGGGTTCCCTTCCGCAGGTCCGCAGCAGCATGCCCGCAACACACGGCCCCCCAACCCGTACTGGAAGCATCTGTCGAAATGACAACATGACTGGACGACTAACCCAGGGGTACTCTGGCTCATAGGAAAGAGAGGTCCCTCCAGGGGATGGGGGCGCAGCGACACAGCGGAGTAGAGTCACTTGGTGTGTGCCCGCGTCTGGGGACCCGATCGTGAGGCCAATGATGTGGTGGTGTCATATGGAGCAATCAGAGCGGCGAGGTTGCGACCACGGATGCCATATGCCCCAGGAGCCTCTGAAAAGATTTCAGGGGGACTACATTTTTCTGTCGAACTCTCTCAGACAGTCCAGCACTGGCTCTTTATGGTCACCGACTTTATGGTGATCGAGTCCAGCTCCAACCCGAGAAAGGAGGGGCTCTTGTCTCTGTGCATAGTCAACTGTCCCCAAGAGTGGGCTAAAATCAGCCAAATGTCGAGAGAATTGAGCATGCGGACGCCCGCTGGCCGAGGGGGCGTACGGGCCGCCTCCGCGAGCTTGGTGAAACCCCGCGAAGACAGAGAGAGCCTAAAGGGGAGGACCTTGTACTGTCATGCTCGATCTTCGAACGCAGACCGCAGAAACTGCCGGTGGTCTGGAAGTATGGAGACATGCAGATACGCATCCAACAGATCTATTGCTGCAAACCAATCCTGAGCACGAATGCATCGGTTGATGCGCTTCTGCGTAAGTATTTTGAAGCGCGGCCTGTGACGGCAGCGCTTCAAACGCACAGATCTGGGACTGGCTGTAACTCATCACTCTTTTTGGGCATGATAAAGTACGGGCTGTAAAACCCGCTCTCCATCTCCGCTGGAGGGGCCGGCTCGATTGCATCCTTCGCCAGGAGGTAAGCAATCTCCACTCGCGAGACAGGGTCGGACGCAGGACTGAGCCTGGTGAAATACACGCCCATAAACTTGGGAAGCCGTTTCGCGAAATGTATTGCATAGCTGATATATCGGCACTGATAATCGGATGTTTTTAGACAATAGGCCGATAGTGGAAAAAAAAGCTTATATCGAACGATACAGATTGTTGGTCTATACATCGTTGCATCTCTAATATATAAATATATATATATATATTAGTGCTGTCAATCGATAAAATTTTTTTTACAAATTAATCGTATCTTTTTTTAAAAATTAATCGCGATTAATCGCATTTAAAATACATTTAAAATACTGAAACTTGTAAATTTGCCTGTAAATTTGGCTATTCAAATGTAAAATTTATGTAAGCGCAAGACAAAAACTATTTAAATTCAAAATATAATTGTTTATTAGAATTAAAATTCAAAATATAATTGTTTAATAGAATTTTTGTTTAACTTGTGTAACAGATTTTTTCATGTAAACAACATACCCACAATAAACCATCAAGATCCTGGCTTGACAGCCATATTTATTAAAGAAATTAAAACGCAGGCATGTTAATGACATTTAAATTTCAAAACAATCAATGCCAATAAAGAAAACATTGATTTCCAAGTTGGATTCTAAGTGGACTGCAAAAAAGTGCCAAAATACAGGCATTGTAGATATGGAAAATGAAAAATTATAATAATAAACTATAGAATACTAACTGTTGCACTCATTGTAAAGTTTTATTGCTGTGAGTTGAGAACATTAGTTATAGAGTAGAAACAATTTTGCTTAATCCTCCTTTACATTCATCCAGTTGCTAAGACTAGGAGTATCCCGCAAGTGCACAGAGACTCCCGGATGCCTGCAAATGTATGATAATTACTCGCAAACCAGTCGTTAGATACATTGCACACCCCTCTCCCCTGCATCCCTCCTAGTTCTTCGGGTAGCTTATGTCGCGCGTAACTCACCCCTCACTCAGGCACATCTTGCGCACACACGCCCCAACTCAGATACGTCGCTCACTCCACCTCTGACATCCCTCAACGGGCCTGACACAGACACACACACAGACACACACACAACGTGCTGCAGACGCTTTGGCCCCAACGGCCTTCCAGCGACTCCCTTCAGATTCAACACGCATGATCACGTTGATCAAATTTGCTTAAACTAAAGAATCCTAAAGAATTACTGTATTTCACAAGGATTCTGACACAACAACCCAAAGCATACGATTTCGTTGCGTTTAATGAGGAAACACGCTAAACTATGAGGGCTCATGCTGAAAGGCAGAGTAATGCCCTGTCTTTGACAGCTCGCGACTTCACCAGAGACTTTCTGAGTACATTCACATAAGACTACAATACTCCGATTTTAATATGATTAAGATTATACTCTTATTAAAATTCTACCGTGTAGCCAAAGCAGTGATTTTATTACCTTAAAGGAACACCGAGTCACGAAATGGAGGATTTTCTTTCTGTCTGCCATGCGGAATCAACTTACAACAGAAGTTGAAAGTTAAAAATGAAACACCCGAAATTGCATGAAACTTTGGAGAGCCTGGTGATGCGACTAATTGTTTTATACTGAAATTTGCCTTCAAACAGTGCTTCCACCACAACAGGATGTAAAAAAACCTGCAACTGCGTTAAATATTTTTTTTTTACGCGTTAATTATTTGAAATTAATCACATGCGTTAACGCACTATAATTGTCAGACAATAATAATTGTCTGCTCCAGTTAACCTACGGTGTCTTCTTCTCTTCTTATTGTGGTTCCCTCCTGGTTGTGTGTTTCCCGAACCCATCTATGTTCTTTGTAACCATCAATCTCCTGTCCATTAAATTACATATCAATGATCATTATCTATAAGAGAAAATACTTTACCTGTTTGCCATATATCCTCTTTTTCAACTATCTACAATAAACTGTTACATTTACTCACTCAGTTCTGGTCTCAGTCCAGTTCTGAGACACAAGGCTGGACAGACAGAGGAGTGCAACAGGTTTCGCATATTCGCTTTCAAGATATCTCTGCTTTCAGGAAAGGCACTGTGTTGGGCTGAAATCTTGAGAACTCAGGAAGGAGCAATAACATAATCCATCAAACTGTTTACTGAACATTTTAACGCTTTTTGTTTTTGGCCTATCGGTTGAAGAGGCTACTGCTGGTTAACAGTTATATAATCTGAAACAAGGTAAAATGTCAATCCAAGAATATTCTTTAAAATGTTTTACCCTCACAACAGCCACCCTTTGGGATGAAAGAGCCACCTATCATCAGAGGTTGGAACCCTGTCCGAGAATGCAGTTATCAGCCTATGATGATATATTTGGTCTGGAAAACTTCATCCAGTTGTCTATTTGTGGTTCAGCATGTATGGAAGCCTGTAGCCTGTTTCCTTAACCGCTCCAGACCCTAACCCCGAACTCATGATTCTTGACCAAGGAAAACTTACCGTCGCAGAGACGGATTTCAGCTGAATCGGAGTCTAGGTTCATACTGTGAAAGAGTAAGGCATTTCCGAGCTACATGACTCATTTGTCTAACATGTCAACAGTGTTAACCCCGCTATTCATGCTATGCAAAAAAAAAAAAAAAATGCTAACTCTAACAACTGTTGTGACACTTACTGCACCTAACATCTTTCTTCTAGTGGTCGCACTCCTTGACTCCGGTTCAGCAATTTCATCTCTGGAGCTCTCTGCCATCAGCTCTGCTGTAAGACCCGGTCCTCTGAGAAAAGTTATAATGTACAGTCCATCATCAGAAAGCCCTTAAATCGTCATCACATCAATCGTGTTGTGAATTCTGTTCAACTAAGAGTGGGTCTTTTCCATGAGGAGAAGATTGAACTTTTGTTCTCAGAGGGGTCCCCGTGGACATCATCCTAGGGCAGCCGTGGTTGGTCAAGCATAATCCTGTGCTCTCTTGGGGTACTGAAGAAAAACTGGAATTGGGAAAAGACTGTTTTTTTTTCTAAATGTATTCCAAAATGTCCTTTCAAGAACATTTTTAATCCTATGTCTGTGTTTACAATTGCCATAGAGTCCGGTTGAGCAGTGTTCCGAGAAGATTCCTCACCGCTACAAATATTTTCAAGACATTTTCTGCCCCAAGAGAGCCACTCAATTACCCCGTCACAGGCCATGGGACTGTGCGATCGACCTGAACAAAGATGAGCCAGTGCCCCAAGGACATGTCTGACTCTTATCCATTCCCGAAAGGAAGGCCATGGAGTAATATGTAGAAGAGGCCCTAGTTCAAGGTTACATCCCCTGCCCTGCCCATCTTCTTCTTCGTGGCCAAGAAAGATGGGGGACTCTGACCTTGCATCAATTTTTGAGCTCTCAATAACATCACGATTAAAAATCATTACTTACTTCTCCTCATCCTGGCTGCACTTAAACATCTTCGTGGGGCTTGTATATCCACTAAACATTTCCTCAGAAGTGCTTACACCTTTATCAGAATCCTAGAGGGTGAAAAATGGAAGCCTTTATCACCCCGAGTGGCCAGTATGAACATAGGGTGATGCCATATGGATTAGCTAATGTCTTCCAAGACTTCCTGAATGAGGTACTTTGTGACTTCCCATTCAAGTCAGTTCTTGTTTACATCAATAACATCTTTATCTTTTCCAGAAATCTAGCAAAACAAAAACAGCATGTGAGAGAAGTCTAGTCTCATCTCCGTAAGCATAATCTGTTCTTGAAAGCTGAAAAATGTGTGTTTCATCAGGAAACTATCCACTTCCTCATGTTTTTTGTTTCTGCAGCTGGGGTCAAGATGGACAAGGGGAAGGTGGAAGGCATTTTTTCTTGGCCACAGCCTAAATCTAACATGGAACTCTAGTGTTTCCTTCGGGTTTTTCAACTTTTACAGAAAGTTTATCAAGGACTACAGTAGAATCACTTGTCAGCTCACCGGCCTACCCCGTGGCAAAGTCATTAGTTTGGACAGAAGAAGCTATGACTTCCTTCCAAAGCCTCAAGACGGCATTTACCCAGGCACCCCTCCTAGTCCACCCCAATCCTGATCTCCCATTTACTGTTGAGGTGGACACATCCACCACCGGAGTAAGAGCCATTCTATCCTAGTGGGAGGGGGTGCCATTCCGACTACATTCATGTGCCTTGTTTCCCCGCAAGTTCAGCCCGGTGGAGTCCAATTATGGTGTTGGAAACCATGATCTCCTAACTGTCAAGCTTGTCCACAAAGAGTGGAGGCATTGGTTGGAGGGGTCTAAACATCCATTCATTGTGTTCGCCAATCATAAGAATCTCCAGTACCTACATAAAGCTCAGCAATTAAATTCATGACAAGCAAGGTAGGCATTGTACTTTACGAGATTTAACTTTACCATCTCATGTCTCCTTGTTTGTAAGAACAACAAAGCAGATATCCTTTTTAGGCTACATAGCCCCAAAGAGACCTCAAATGAACCCGAGCCAATCATCCCTTCAAGTCTGATTGTGAGTACCATAGAATGGGAGACACCTCCAACTTCTCAGCTTGCTTACGGACAAAGCTGTAAATGTGAACACAGTAAAAAAATCAGGAGTATGAAACACTGCATACGCGGAATCCCAGGCATATTCTCTTTGTACATCCGAATTAATATGAAATTGAGCGCAACATGCACGAGCGCAAAACCACTCCCTGCCTCCTCCCCCGTAAAAATATGGCAATGACTTCACTTTGGCAAAACAAAATGAAAAAGCATTGGCAAAAGCAAGCAAGTTTGTCCTCCGGAAATTATAATAAAAGAAAAAAAAATGTGGAGAGTGGGAAAGTTTAGCTGTCAGTTTGTGGGTTGTTGAGGGGAGTTAACAGCCACGTCTTTAATGGACAACCACAGTCTCCTGATATGCAGTTAAATTACGCTCAATAAAATAAAAATAAAAACTTGAATAAAACAAACAAACAAAAAAAGCTGGAATAACATTTTTAAATACATCGCTCACCAAGAAGCCACCCATCCATCGCTCACCAAGAAGTCACCCATCCATCGCTCACCCTGCCACCTTGGAGCCTCCTTGCTGTCTCTCTTTCCAAATGAATAACCAACTTAGCACAGAACTCCAAGAGGATAGCTCTTGGAAATCTGAAACGGCTAATAAGCCAGTCATCATCATGGACCAGAAAATCACTGTGATGCCTAAAAAATGCATTCCCTTCGAATTCGACCATTGACAATGGCCTCTAATAAGGACAACACTGCCATTATCAAGGACTAAGGGTTGTATACATTTGCAAATGCTTTTAAATGTTCTAAATCACATAATAGGTAAAAATATATATATTGTGCCAATTAACCCATTTTATTCATTATAAATTAATAGCAATCTAGAAGTCGCCAATAGAAATTAAACAAACACACACAAGAAACAAATGTACGCTAGACATGAAGTCCAACGCACATTCTCATTTTATCGTTAGTAAATCCAAACGCGAGCGTGAAACCTGGCGTTCAAAAAGTTGTTGTGAGTACACAGCGTTGATACATGAGGCCCCTGGTCTTTAGTTCCTTCCACAGTCAGAACATATACCCCACATCAAATTTGTACACTCCTCTCTGGGCACTGGCCACCCTGGGGCCAACAAGACCTTCTCGCTACTGAGAGACCATTTCTGGCCATTTTATCGCAACCTACCAGTACACAATTGAAAGTGCATTTGCATGCTCCTTTTGTTCCTTTTGATCGTTTAGATGTTACTCTACAAATTTGAGTTTTGACTGTTTTCAGAAGATAAGTTCCACCAATGCATGAAAAAAATAAGAATATTATACTGGCATGAAGTAATTAAATGGCACTTTTTAACTGTCAAGTAAATTTTTTAATATTTTAACAATAAACAACAAAGTAAACATCAGTGAATCATGGTTATTTATCACGGTCTCTAATTAATCAATTACTTCACAATAAAACAAATTACGTGACAGGTCAGGGCATTTAAACAGTTTTGTTTAGCATGGGATTATTGTCAAGATGCATTTGTTAAAACCATCTAGTACATTTATTGACATTGAAAAGTAACTTACTTCAGTTCAGCAGTATACTTAAATGGATGATTATTAGTTGTTTGTGGTGGATCCCACTCCAATACTAATCCCAGGTTTATAGAGATTACTCTCACATTCTCCGGGACTGGCACATTTTCTGACAACACTAAAACACACAAACATAATATTTAACCACATGTCTAGTACAAAATGTTTACCAAAATCAGCCAATGATATGCCTTAAAATGCTATGTGTTTATTATTACATGCAGGGCTGCCAATTTTTGTTTTTAGCTTGGAGAATCACTCCCCTGTCCCCATTTTGTGTCGGTATCATAAGAGAGGACTAACAAAAGAGCAGTGGGATTGGGGTGGTGGGTGTAAATCATAAGAGGGTAATCAGTGAGAGTGGATTCTTGGCGTGAGAATACTGCCAGTTGAGTCTCAAGCCCAATGAAAGATAATTGGCAGCCCTGTTGCATAGCTGTCTGATATACTTGATTCTTCCTGAGGATTCACTAATAAAATGTTAAAACTCAAGTCAATATGTATTGCAAATATTTACAGTGATGAGAGAAATGCTGAAAAAAAGACTCGGAATTAATGGTAACACTACGGGTATCATTATCGTCAGTTTTGTTTAAGTTACTCATTCATTCATTGTCTTTCGGCTTAGTCTCTTTATTAATCAGGGGTTGCCACAGCGGAATGAACCACCAACTTATCCATTATATGTTTTATGCAGCATAGGTTTAATGCCCTTCTAGCTGCAACCCATCACTGGGAAACACCCATACACTCTGATTCACACATATTCACCAATTCACCTATAGCACATATCTTTGGACTGTGGGGAAAAACCAGAGCATCCGGAAGAAACCCACGTGAACACGGGGAGAACATGTTAACTCCAAACAAAATACTTCAAATACTATCAAAATACTTTGTCAACATTTAAAATACTGTAAAACTTACTTTGGAAGAAGTCTACATGATGACATCATAAAAATCCAGTATCTGATTGATACCTGAAGGTGTTTATATAAAATTTTGTTAATAAGATTAAGAAAATATGTTTTCTTTTTATGTAAAGCCCCCATTCCATAATCAACAAAACCAAACCAAACATTCTCCCACAGCAAGGAAAATTCCCCATCAACATTCTCAATTATAAAAAGTGAGAAGTCCTTTCAAAGCAAACTAGAGTAACGGCATTGCCAAAATAAGTGAACCAGGGACTCAAATGCAGTATTACTTTGAAACAGATTCTAACTCTTTTACAAAAAAAGGCTTTAAAAACAACTGAAATTTGTAAATTATATAATCTTTTTCTTTAATGTGTAACGTATCTACCCCTCCAGTTTTTTTTTTCTCTGTTGTAGTTTCTTTTTTCAAAAATGTGGTTCTTTTTGTCTCTTCAATTTCTTGTTGATATACGAAAATGAGAATATACAATCACAGTATATTCTCATATTCGTAAAAAAAAAAAAAAAAAAACTTCCAAGTTATTTGCCTAAGCTTGAGATCAGAACAGAAAAATTGATTAAGATGGATGGATGGAAACTGTGCAACACACATAAAGAAAGTAACAGACAAATATATGGGTACTTTTACTTTTAAATATATGGGGAGCAAGTTAACAATCATTGAAAATAGCATGCTGCACAATGCTAAAACCAGTCAAATTTAATGGCAGTATAGTGTACAATGCAAAAGCATCTTTCCTTAAGAAATTAGTTGGAATAAAATATCAGTCCTCTCAGTGCAACAATACAGTATATGAGACACTAATATTTAATAATACCTCAGTGTGTACAGACTGGTCAAAAAATCCAGACTCCTGTTACATGGTGATAGTAGGATATATAAAAAGAGTTTATTTGCAAAAAGAGAATTAATTTTTTTAGAGATATCATGTTCAATATTAATTGAAGAGTACAACTGAAAAAAAAAACATGATTTATGAAAATTACTAAAACTGGAGATTTTAATCATGTTTTTACATTAAGTATTGAAGACTTCAATTGCAAAAAAAAAAAAAAAAAAAACTTACAGATACAGAACTATATTCCAACTCATTATAACTGCATTAGATGGTTTTTACAGTGGTAAAGAAATCATCTTTAACACAGGAATTTCTGTATTAAATTTGTACAAAATTTATGCCAAAATGAATGAGAAAGTCAGATATATGGTGAAGGGATTAATCAAATATGCCCATTGATAGAGGGTTTGCAAAGAAATGTCAATGTCAAAATACAAAATACAGCATTTTATTTTGATACATTTGGGGCTGCTGTTTTGTAGTAAGAATGGTCAAAATAACTAATTAACTGCTAACTGAAAGGGTGCATTTGTAACCGATTAATGTTATCAATTGACTGATTAAAAAATATTATTTAATATATAATATTACTTAATACTTAATATAAGTTTGGCTGCATAAGGGGCCGATCACAGCGAACATGCTTTTTGTGTTGAGAGGCGAATCTTTTGAATGGTTTACTAACAGCCGTGAGTGTTTTGCGTGCTGCTTATGCGCCCTGAAAGAAGGATATTGCTGGTTACAGTTTGACACAAACGAGTTGATGCTAAACCAGCACTTATGCTGATAGCCTCTGTCCTGGATCTGTCATAAACTCAACAAACAGGCTACTATTAATTTAGTGTACAACCAACAAACCAACCTTTTTCCATTAAAAAAAGTACAGTTATTATTAATTCTTATAAAAAAAAAAAAAAATATATATATATATATATATATATATATATATATATATATATATATATATATATATATATATATATATATATATATATATATTATTTTTTATTTTTTATTTTTTTTTAAATAGCAATCATAGCCTAATCTATGAATCAAACAAATCCAAAGATTTTCTTGATTTTTGCATAATGATTAACTCTGCACTAGGCATGTGCATAATTGTTCAATTAATCGATTACTCGAACGCATCAGCTATGATCGAGCATGAAAACGATGATCGATTGGCTCTAAAATAAAATGAATTTCATTCTTTCTGATTGGTTATGCTGGTATTTGGGCAGTAGTTTGATATTAGATTGGTTATGGCTGCATGGAGTTGCGGTCCAGAGACGAGACCTGAGAGCACAGATTACAGAGGGTCACACACCACAAGCGCTGCGTCGCGCCCCGGCCCACGCAGTGCCATGCATTTCAGAATTCTTTTTCAGTTTCTATCAGGGTACACAGCGGTGCCAAGCCACAACTCAGGACACTGTTTATATTTCTGCCGCACCACAGAGCGCCATATGAATAGTTTCATTTTAAATACCATGCGAATCTGCGCGTCTGGTGTGTGATACTTTCAGCTGCCATGTGTGCGTCATGTCTCAACACTCTTTTCGGCGAGGACTACGGTATGAGTGATGTTTCACCTGATGACACCAAAATCGAAAGCTTCTTCAGGTAGCCATGCATTTCTCTAAACCCGGATCCTTTATTGTGGTGCAAAGTAAATGAGTCTCAATTTGCAAGGCTAAGCATCCTAAAAAATATTCAGGCTTTTTTTTTTTATTCATTTTTTATTTTAAGTTTACGCAGCCAAATTATGCTGGCTTCTAATACTAATCTGGCTATGTGCTACTTAACAGTCGTAAGGTGAAGTTTTGGTAAAACTTATTTTTACAAAAAAATCTGTTGTGAGTAAAATATTGTTTTGGTAAAAATGTCAGTTGAATAAAATAACTAAAATCCAGAGTATAATGTGTGTTTTTTATTGTTGTTGTCTGCAATATAGAAAAAGGTAGGTTATAGTTTTTAAAAACTGATCCAAAATATGTATAGAAATAACAAGACACATATTGAAGTTGATAATACTGTAAAATAACTTTTTCTTTTTTTCTGCGGGGCTTCAGTTGCCGTCATTTTAAAGAGCCCTGTAACGGGAGAACCGCATCCACTACTTTCTGGTTGGCATGTAGTTCAAGCTCTCATGCATTTTGTCTAGATAAACACAATCTGTAATACAACATTTTCATATTGTGTCTCTAGGCTTTATGATTATTTTATTTACAATGCATCATGTAGAAAACCTACATGTCTCACCACATTATTAATAATATTAGACAATTTTTATTCTAAATATATAATAACAGAAATCAATCCTACATGTAACTGGAAAAAATGCAAAGACACAACTAGTGATATGTTAAGATGTCTTAGAACGTGTTAGAAATGTCTTAAGAAATCTTTGCTTGAATTTGAAAGACAATTCTATAGAATACAAAAAAAAATATTTTATGTAATTATCTGTTTACTTAGACCCGACTCATGGCTGAGAATTAATGTTATTATAACTTTTGTTTTGTCGACTTGCAAAGCTCGCAGCGTGCCGACACCTCTGAATAAAAGTTACTCTGGTTTCACAGTACATGAGCGGCGTGTATTTTATTGACGTGCATGTAGTGGAGAGCAGGGCACAAAGTAACACTTTTTTTTTTTGGTCAATTAAGGAACAAAGTAATGGGGTTAGACAAGCCATATTTTTTACCAGTAACACACAAGCCTCTTCTACAAATGAGCACTGGAATTATGACCGCCGCACTTAAGGTTTCTGTGCAGTATTGCCTAAAGCGCCAGGAGTAAAAATGTTACTATTTACCCCCGCCTGCGGGGCAAGTTGTAACAGACATTGAGTTAGTTGTAACACATGCTTAAAAAGGCAGATTTAACACAGTTAATTTAAATTCAGTTTACTTTAAATAGTGGCTATATTTCCTCAGTATTTGGCTCATTTCTTTTTTAATCTACATAGCACAGTATGTTTAAGTATTTAGGCCTATTTATTTATTGGATAAATTTGAAACTATTTGCATTATTATTAATAAAATATTTTTGCTATTAAAACAATATTTTCTATTAAAAATATTTTTATTTAAAAAGTACTCAACATTACACTCAAAATTTAAAAAAATATTTTGTTGGTTTAATTGGTTTCCAACAATGTGTGGCTTAATTGCCACACCTTGTTACAACTAGCCTGAGTCGTGTTTTTCTCAAAACTGGCTAGCAGTCACTGTGTGTGTTTTTTCAGCTTTCAAAATGGTTTCATCTTTTAGCCTAGAAGACGGTGATCACAACAATAGCTGTACTTCATTTAACAGATGTTTTAAAAAAATGACTGTAATAAAAAATACTTTTATACTGCAAACTTTTTCAATAATTGGCAAAAAGACATCTGCAGACACTGGGGTAAAAACCTCGGAAGAATGCCATGGTTAGCCCCGAGTAAATACCTTAAAACTTTGTGTTACATTTAACCCTGCGTTACTTTTTGCCCCGCTCCCCTAAACAACCGGGAGCAGAGCAGCACATGAGGTTCGCTTGAATGGTTTTCTGCGAGCATGAATGCATCAGTTTGTTGTTTCGGTTGCGCATAGAGAATAACAAACTTGCGCATGCAAAATACGCCAAATGTGAATGGCCTCTAACGTCTTTATTCAGGGATTATTACTTTAACTTAATACACTTGCATAAAGTAAATCATATCTCAAAGCTTTTACTGGGGATCTTTTTTTTTTTTTTTTCCCGCACCGTCTCCCCGTGCCACCCCCCAGTAAGATGCTGCCCTGGGCATCGACCGTATTGCCCATGCCTAAATACGCCACTGCTCACACTTCTTTAAATGTTTACTGTGTTAACCAATATTGATGTTGATTTTTAATAACCCAACAGCGTTGATTTTATTGTTTTCTGAATCCTGTCATAGTTTTATCAAAAACATTTTAACAGGGCTTTAAATTATATATATAGAGAATAACAAACTTGTGCATGCAAAATACGCCAAATGTGAGTGGCCTCTAACGTCTTTATTCAGGGATTATTACTTTAACTTAATACACTTGCATAAAGTAAATCATATCTCAAAGCTTTTACTGGGGATCTTTTTTTTTTTTTTTTTTTCGCACCGTCTCCCCGTGCCACCCCCCAGTAAGATGCTGCCCTGGGCATCGACCATATTGCCCATGCCTAAATACGCCACTGCTCTCACTTCTTTAAATGTTTACTGTGTTAACCAATATTGATGGTGATTTTTAATAACCCATATATATATATATATATATATATATATATATATATATATATATATATATATATATATATATAGAGAGAGAGAGAGAGAGAGAGAGAGAGAGAGAGAGAGAGAGAGGAAATATAAACACACAGACATGAGGTAAAATCTGATGTTCAAGACGTAATCTTTTATGACTTATAATAAAAATGTTAACAGAGGCTTGTAATAAAAGAATAAGAGCGGACTATAAATTAATAAATAGGCATAGGCCTATTTTCTGTAGCCTGCTATTCTTATTTGACGGGGAAAAAACATATAATGGGGAAAAAATGCCAGTTCTTTTGTAGATTTTGTAATCTAAATTTGTAATTTAAGTGAAAAAATATCTAGGGCACTTTATTTTATTCTTTTATTTAGTTTGTTAAAATAAATCAGTATTTTAAAATGCAATAATTAATGTGTCAGACACAAAATAGACACATCATTTTTTGATTAAAGAATAATATTAATCTGACCAATTAACCATTAATATTTGGTTAACGAGCAGCAGTTTTCGATTCTGATGTATTTAGTATTTTATTTTAAAATACATTTCAGTTAATTTTTGCCCAACCCTGACCGGGTGTAATGTATTCCAGATCCGTGTGCATGAGATGAGAATTATTATTATTTTTTTTTTTTGTTACTTTTTAAATCAGAAATTGTCTATATTAAAAAACATGTTTCTATTCAAAATGAGTAATAACAAAAAATGTAATGCTGTTTCCACATTCCCTCTAAAATCTGGTCTGTGTATTTCCAGTATTCATTCATTTATTTATTAATTCTTTTAACCATGGTAAATGCACAGAAAATAAAAGCTCTTGCTTTTGCACTCCTTTATTTCTGACACCGCGAGAATCAGCTTCTCTCTCATGGTGCGCAACAAAACTGAAAATTCTGTTTCCACTTTTCCACTGCACATCACATTCGAATACAACTGTCAGAACACGCCCCTTTGTTGCAGTCACACAACTTTTCAGTTTTGTTGTGTACTCTCACAATGTCCTAAATAAAAAAGGGCAAAAGCAAGGACTTTTCATCTCTGTGCTTTTACCATGGCTGAATGAACGTTAAAAAAAACAGAACTACAAATCTGCAGGAATGTGGACTATAAGATCCAGTCATGCAACGCACACACACCTGTTCTATGTCTCCAATGATTAGACTGACAAGCTGATGCTGCTCATGGACTGATTACACTACACATATTTAAGGCTCACTAGCTGCATCCCAAATCTACCTTTGGTTGGTAAACTGAAAATTCTCCTACGAGAGTGCTTATACCGCCTCCCGATGGTGAATGCGGTTATACTTACAGCAGGCATTATTTGATAGTTTTGTCATTTATTTTACTGATTTGGCAACTGTCAAACGTCATCAGGGAAATGGTTTGAATTTCCACTTAGTAAAAAAAAAACATTAGTGCTCAATTTGGGAGGACACTACATACATATACTACGCTGTTGAGTGTGTAAGTGCATACGTACATAGTGCATTAGTGCATAGTAGGGTTGTCTTGCGTCTCCCTCCCGGTCCTCAAATAAGTCGCACATCCTTCACACCCCTCACCACCTGATCCCTCATCGCTCTTCAGATACACCATCTCCAACCACCAAGCCTGCGTTTGTATCCGCACTTCCTTTGTCAGAGTCTCCCTTGTGACAATTTTATGCAATAGATTCCCTTCCAGCTGCAGCCTAGTACTGGGTAACACCCATACACTCTCTCATTTATACACTACGGCCAATCTACTTCATCCAAATAACCTAAAGCATGTCTTTGGACAGGGGGGAACACAGACAAACACAGGGGGAACATGCAAACTCCACACAGAAATACTAACTGGCCCAGTAGAGACACGAACCATCAGTCTTCTTGCTGTGAGATGAAAGTGCTAACCACTGAGCCACCATGCCACCTAGAAAAAGCTTTAATAAAAAATGTTATCACTCATTTATGAATTGAAATGTGTTGTTGAATATAGACTATTTCTGATTCATAAATTAGCAAAAAAAAAAACAAACAAACTACTAATAATTCTCATTTCATGCACACAGACCTGCAGTACATCACATCCGGTTGGCCGGTCACATACAGTCTAGTCATAAAAGTTCAAATATTTAAAAAAAACGTTGGCTTGTGCAACTGCCCACAGTAATGCAAAAGTAGTCTAATATTAATTTTTTTTTTTATATAGCAATATTGTAATGTGATTCATTTATTTTAAATGACTGCAACTTCCAGTAAAATTAATTATTTTGAATTTATCTATTATCGCGAATCTAATCATTACAGTGATTAAATTCACGATTTGCAGCCAGTATGACTAAGCTACATTTTGTAAAAAAAAAAAAATAAATGTTTGTTAGCCTACATTTGTAAAACAGGCCTACATTGAAAAGCATTTTCTTACAGAGCTTTCTAGTATAACAAATGTTTTAAGTTTAAAGACAAAAGTGCCATTATTTTCCAAATCTGAAAACAGTGTGGTTGTACTGTACAGTATTTTTGTTTGTTAATCAGCTGTGCATTTTTATTTGTACTAAATGTATTTGTTTTACATAATAAATGTCAAACTAAAATGATACTGAAGTGAGGTTGTAATAGCTACAGTAAACTATGGGTGGGGATTGTGAACCTGACAGCTACAATTTGAATAGATTCTGTTTTTCAGTCATTCATTCATAATTTTCTTTTCGGCTTAGTCCCTTTATTAATCCGTGGTCGCCACAGCGGAATGAACCGCCAACTTATCCAGCACATTTTACGCAGCAGATGCCCTTCCAGCCGCAACCCATCACTGCGAGACATTTACACACACACACACTCATTCACTACGGACAATTTAGCCTACACAATTCACCTGTATAACATGGTTTTGGACTTGTGGGGAATATCGGAACACCCGGAGGAGACCCATGCAAACACAGGGAGAACATGCAAAATCCACACAGAAACGCCAACTGACCCACCCAAGGCTAAAACCAGCGATCTTCTTGCTGTGAGGCGACAGCACTACCTACTGTGCCACTGTGTCACCCATAGATTCTGTTTTTCTTAATGAAAATAAATTTACATCTGGATGTAAACTAATACTTTTTCTATTTTGAACTCGTATATTTCTGAGACAAAAAAACCCTTAGTCCCTTTATTAATCTGGGGTCGCCACAGCGGAATGAATCGCCTACTTATCCCGCATATGTTTTACACAGTGGATGCCCTTCCAGCTGCAACCCATCACTAGGAAACATCCATACACTCTCATTCACACACTGCAAATTTTAGATAGTAGATTTAACTACCTTAGAGTTAAAATTAACACTCCTCAGAGTTTATATGGAAACCGCTATAAAAATGTTAAAATAACACTTTTGAAAGAGTTGAATTATTAACACTGAGAGAGTGTTAATTATCAAACTATTATAGTGTAAAATATCTGTTAAATTTACAGAAAAATACCTGCAGCTGTGGTTGCCAGAATTTTTCCGTAAAAAAAAAATGAAGTTTTATAGAACTGTTTAAATTTCCAGAAAATAATCAATCACAATAACAACACAATGTTTAGTTCACAAAATCATATCTTAGTGCACAAAAATGTCATTCAATGCACTAATGTGTTCATGTGTGTTAACAATAAACAAACAGATTTTCACTGCATTAGTAACTACACAGTTACATTTAAACTAAAGAAGATGCAGTACAACATCAGATGCTCTCAGTTCATCTTGGACTTGGACTGGTTACAAAAAAAAAAAAAGTTTTGCTGTTTTTTTTTTCTTTTTTCTTGTTTTTGTGGAAAAATACTGGCAGCTCTGACTGCCAATAATCTACCTTTTTTTACTGTTGTCTTTTTATTCATAAATTCAATCTACAAAATATTTATCTTAAGAATGTATCCATAGTCTGTATTTTTCATCGAATACATACAGTACGGATAATTTAGCTGACCTATATGACATTTCTTTGGACTGTGAGGGTAACACCAGAGTACCCGAGTACCAGAGTACGACTTTAAAATTCATTATACACATGTAGGCGGTGCTGAAACGCCTATTGTCCTCTCATTGGTCAACCAAATCTGAGCTCGTGACGTCGCCCTCAAAATAAAGGCTTTTAATTAATATTATTTAATTATATATATATATATAAGCTAAGTTTACATATTCTATCATTTGAACCACACACAGTTAACAGGCTTACATTCATTGCATATGTATAAATTAAATAAAGACGTAAATTAGCAATGTTATTAGACATTTGCTAATAAAATAAATTAATAGTTCCCTGCCAAATGTCTTGCTGCTGTGCACCTGACGCTGAGCAAAGAGAGACATTTCCAAGCAGCACCTGCTTTGCTTGATTGTTTCTGAGCAAGGTCTTTATAATAAATACAATAATAATAATAATAATAGTAATAATAATAATAATAATAATAATAATAATAATAATAATTGTTATTATTATAATAGTTGTTGTTATTTACTAGTGTTTCTTATTGTTTAATTTATTTTAATAGTTGTTAGCAGGACCAGAATAAGAACACATTGGGCCCTGGGGCTAGGCTATAACAACCGACACCATTTGTTTTTCTATTTTATTTCCTCCTATTTTAATAATATATATGCTATTAGCCTAATGTAATTATTTATTTAATAATTATTACTATTTTATGGCAACGCCATTTTATTGCTGTTGTTGCTTTTATTATTATTGTAGGCTACATTATATTTATATATATACTATTGCATGAAATAATAAAAAGTAAGTGCGTTTGGTAAAGCGCGTGATGCGCACACAAATTAATGACCTAATGCTTAAATTGTAGAAATTTTTTTAAACGACAGGACTTTAATCAAGCCTTTTCCATTCAAAGAATTACTGTTATTGATTATACGTTTAGAAAATAGGCTACGCAATATGGATCTACTGAAGAATGTACAACGCAATATGATCCCTGCATTATGATCAGAGCGAAGCGTTTATATATTTTATATAAGCCATAAATATAAACAAATTCCGTTTAATAATGGAAAACAAATTAACAAAACGTACACGAATCAGGGTTTCTTCCGGGTCCGTGTACGTTTTGGGTCCGTGTACGGTCCGTGTATCATCCGTTCATTTGATTATTCCTTTTATTACGGAAAACGAAACATCAGAAAAACGATGAATATTTTGTTTTTCTGTTTATTCTGTAGGCAGAAAAAACGGAAACTCATCTGTTATTCTGCTTATTAACTTAAAACGAAATATTAAAACAAACACAAAACCAAAACGAAATAATGAGTCAAAAAATGGTTTTGTTCATTTGTTTTCCATTTTCAAACGGAATAAAGGAAATAGAGAAAACGGCCGTTTTTCCGTTTTTCTTTTGCTCACGAGAAAACGAAAAAACGAGATTTTGGCTGAATTTTCGTTTTTTGGTTTAGAGTAGGAAAACGGATAAACGACTTTAAAATTCATTTTACACATGTAGGCGGTGCTGAAACGCCCACTTTCCTCTAATTGGTCAACCAAATCTGCGCTCGTGACGTCACCCTCAAAATAAAAGCCTTACACGCAGACTTTTAATTATTATTATTTAATTATATATTAACTAAGTTTACATATTCTATCATTTGAACCACACACAGTTAGCAGGCTTACATTCATTGCGTATGTATAAATTAAATAAAAACGTAAAGCAGTATTCTTAGACATTTGTCATTAAAATAAGGTCATATTTCACTGCCAAACTTCTTGCTGCTGTGCACCTGATGCAGAGCAAAGATAGCCATTTCCGAGGAGCACCTGGTTTGCATGATTGTTTCAGAGCAAGGGCTTTATAATAATAATAATAATAATAATAATAATAATAATAATTATTATTATTATTATTATTATTATTATTATTATTATTAGCAGTTACTAGTGTTTTTATTGTTTGGTGTGTTTTTTTTTCTTTTTAATAGTTGTTAGCAGAACCAGAATAAGAACACTTTGGGCCCTGCTATAAAAACAAAGGGTACCATTTGTTTTCATTTATTTCTTCCTATTTTAATTATATATTGTAATTATTTATTTGATAATTAATACTATTTTATTGCAACGCCAAAGTAGGCCTGTCTTATTATTTTTTTATTATTAAATTTGCTGTTATTGTAGGCTAGATGGCAGGCTTTAAATATTTTAAATAACATTTACTCATAACCTTACTAATTCGAGAGCCGAACCTAAAAAAGTTTAAGTGCAATAAGCCTGTACAATAAAGGGAGCCGCAATGCATATTTCTAGCGCATTCTTTCACTCAACAATTATTGCTGGAATAATGAAATAAATTTCAAATTAACTAATTAAACACATTATAGTTGATAAAAAAATTGTGTCTAGTAGTTCCGACAAACAGATGAGCTCGCTACATGCGTTGCGCTAATAATTTGACATTTGCTCTTCTTGAGAAAGTGCTACAGCGGGCCCTGCTATTTCACATATAAGGTTAGTGATAAGTATTTTAAATTAGTATTGCACATTATTCATTCATTTTCTTGTCGGCTTAGTCCCTTTATTAATCTGGGGTCGCCACAGCGGAATGAACCGCCAACTTATTTAGCAAGTTTTTATGCAGCGGATGCCCTTCCAGCCACAACCCATCTCTGGGAAACATCCACACATACACACACACTTATACAGTACGGACAATTTAGCCTACCCAATTCACCTGTACCGCATGTCTTTTTACTGTGGGGAAAACCGGAGCACCCGGAGGAAACCCACGCGAACGCACTACACTACTGAATTAGACACACAATCTCATAAAAAAAAACTTGATGCTTATTTAGGCTACATTATCTAAAGTCATTTCTTAGGATCTGTTGTTGTATTATATATTTTCGTTTTAATATGCAAATAATTTTCTTTAATTTGTAATAGGCCTATTGTCCCTCATTGCATAAAATAACCAGCCTTTGTATTCAATATGTTTGTAAATTGTCCATCCAGTTTGACGCAAGCTAAACAACATTTTGGCCTGTTTTGCTTATTAAATGAATGATTTTCACGGAGAAACAAATCATACATCCACACAGTTTTGTATAGGACCTGTGTGAACAAAAATATACACTTCATCATAGCCTATAGGAAAATGTATCTGTTTAGAACCAATTTTGTGTTGTATAATTAAAAATAATAAAAATACAATAAAAAAAAAGGAATAACATTTGAAGTGCAATGCTTCAAAGATTCAATACGCTGCATGCCAAAACAAAAACTGGTTTGTTTGTTTAATAAAATAATAATATGAAATGAAAGTGAAATAGTTCCATAACCTGTATTATAACTGTAGTCACCCTAGATGACAAATCATCCGTTGCGCCGGTCAGTTTCACCTTTAATCAAGAATGTGCCAGAACCAAATGAGAATATTTGCAGATTACCTCGGAATGAGACCTCGGTCTGTGAAGGATGCAGAACACAGAAACTCGTTGAGAATGGAGATGCATGTTAGATGTTTTATATCCCTTTAGATATTGTAAATAAAACAACAAGTTTTTATAGAGATTGTGTCATGTCTTTTCTTTGACGCACGCGATGAACACCCCCGAAAAGGCGCCTTTATTTAGCCTGTAGCCTAAATAATAGTTTAGATTTTATAACATATAATGTTCCATTACTTTAAATGTATAATGTTTTTTAATATTTATGGATTATATAAAATATATAGTTTATATAAATGCGCTCTGATCATTCAAGGATCATAATGCGTTGCATATTCTTCTTATTCTTCAGGCTTGATCCGTAAATTGTGTATTTTATAAACTGATCGTTTATAAGGACTAAGCTATTAATAACTGTAATTCCTCGAATGGAAAAGTCTTGATTAAAGAAAAAGATAACTTAATTCGACATATGCATATAGTGCGCTTATTTCTGCGCGCATCGCGCGCTTTACCGAATTACCTTTTTTATTTTTTATGCACTATAAATGCATCTGGCAGCACCGAAAAGAGCAAATGCCAAGTTATTAGCGCAGCGCACAGACAGCTAGCTCGTCTAGTCTGAACCAGGAGTTTTCAAACTATTCATTGCACACCGATCCCATTGCATTTTATTTAGGATAAACCACTTATTTAAAATTAATTAATTAAAAGGTGCGTACTCTCCAATACACCACTGAATTATAGTGTCATAATATTTAATAATTATAATTAAGATAGACTCCTGACCTCCATTTAATAAACAATTTATTTGCCATACTCTGTTAATTTGAAGTTTAAAGTTTAAATCATTTATGTTAAACTTAAATTATTTAAAAACTTAAAAAGACTTAAATTTAGTCATTTAAGACATTTTAGGTCATAAGTTTACATACATTGACCGTTGCATTTAGTAGGCCTCTAAATAAGCTTTTTGCATCTTAGGTGTTTACACACACAATTAAGCAGTTTATACGTACATTTAATGTTACTTTGAAATTACTTTTGATGCAATAAATAATCCAAAATAGTTGAAAGTGTTAACATATTCTTGAAATGTAGTTATTTTATAACTATGAAATTTATTACTAAACAAAGTGAATCATTATGAATTTGCCAAGAAATAATCCACTTTACCACTGTAAAGCAATGCCCCACACTCACTAGAACGGTAGAACCTGGACTGTATGATATGTTCTGTATGTAAAATAGAGAAAATAAGCAAGATGCGCAGTCTCATGCAGCCTTAGTGAAATATAGCGCGTCACAGCAATGAACTAAAAATAAAACCACCCTTGAAATGCTGGCGATCTTAATTTTTTCAGCCTACACTGACTGAGAATAATGTTGCACTATTTTATCAACAAATAATTAGAATGTTTTTTTTTTCTTCAACACATTCATCATTACTTTTGCCTGTGCAAGTTTTTTGCGCGCGCTTGAGCGCGAAGGCATCTATTTTCAGGTGCAAGATGCCACTTTGGGTGGCACCAGCACACTCTGCCACACCTGTGGCTATGTCTCTGCTACAATAATAATAACAACAACAACAACGACAAAATAATAACAAAAAATAATAATAATAAGACAGGCCTACTTTGACGTTGCAATAAAAAAGTATTAATTATCAAATAAATATTTACAATAGGCTAAAGGCATATATTAAATTAAAATAGGAGAAAATCCAATAGAAACAAATGGTACCATTTATTATAGCCCCATGCAGGGTCCAATGTGTTCTTACAACCATTGAATAACTAAGCAAATAATAATAATAACAATACTAATAATAATAGGCCTAATAATAATAATAATAATAATAATAATAATAATAATAATAATAGATTATTATTTTATACAGAGTAGGCTATTATTTAGGCCTACAATAGCTCTGAAACAATCATGTAAACTAGGTGCTCCTCGGAAATGGCTATCTTTGCTCTGCATCAGGTGCACAGCAGCAAGAAGCTTGACAGTGAACTATGACCTTATTTTAATGACAAATGTCTACTGCTGATTTACGTTTTTATTTAATTTATACATACGCAATGAATGTAAGCCTGCTAACTGTGTGTGGTTCAAATGATAGAATATGTAAACTTAGTTAATATATAATTAAATAATAATAATTAAAAGCCTGCGTGTAAGGCTTTTATTTTGAGGGTGACGTCACGAGCGCAGATTTGGTTGACCAATTAGAGGAAAGTGGGCGTTTCAGCACCGCCTACATGTGTAAAATGAATTTTAAAGTCGTTTATCCGTTTTCCTACCCTAAACCAAAAAACGAAAATTCAGCCAAAATCTCGTTTTTTCGTTTTCTCGTGAGCAAAAGAAAACCGGAAAAACGGCCGTTTTCTCCATTTCCTTTATTCCGTTTGAAAATGGAAAACAAATGAACAAAACGTACACGGACCGTACACGGACCATTTTTTGACTCATTATTTCGTTTTGGTTTTGTGTTTGTTTTAATATTTCGTTTTAAGTTAATAAGCAGAATAACAGATGAGTTTCCGTTTTTTTCTGCTTACAGAATAAACAGAAAAACGAAATATTCATCGTTTTTCTGATGTTTCGTTTTCCGTAATAAAAGGAATAATCAAATGAACGGATGATACACGGACCGTGTACGGTCCGTGTACGTTTTGTTCATTTGTTTTCCCTTTTCAAACGGAATACAGGAAATGGAGAAAACGGCCGTTTTTCCGTTTTTCTTTTGCTCACGAGAAAACGAAAAAACGAGATTTTGGCTGGATTTTCGTTTTTTGGCTTAGGGTAGGAAAACAGGAAAACGACTTTAAAATTCATTTTACACATGTAGGCGGTGCTGAAACGCCCACCTCCTCTAATTGGTCAACCAAATCTGCGCTCGTGACGTCGTCCTCAAAATAAAAGCCTTACACGCAGGCTTTTAATTATTATTATTTAATTATACATATAAACAAAGTTTACATATTCTATCAGTTGAACCACACACAGTCAGCTGGCTTACATTCATTGCGTATGTATAAATTAAATAAAAAACGTAAATCAGCAGTATTCTTAGACATTTGTCATTAAAATAAGGTCATAGTTCACTGCCAAGCTTCTTGCTGCTGTGCACCTGATGCTGAGCAAAGATAGCCATTTCCGAGCAGCACCTGGTTTACATGATTGTTTCAGAGCTATTGGAGGCCTAAATAATAGCCTACTCTGTATAAAATAATAATTTATTATTATTATTATTATTATTATTAATATTATTATTATTTACTTAGTTATTCGATGGTTGTAAGAACACATTGGACCCTGTGTAAGGTCCACCCAGTTGGCCCAATGCCGGTGTCCACTGGTGGATGAAGGTTTAATGCCAGTCCGGTCTTTCCAGTGCACAATGTTGATTTATATTAAACTTAGCTCATATCTGACTCCAATTTTAGTATGAGGTGGTTTAGAATATTAATATATTTATCCTCGTTTTATCTGACTCCAATCATAAAACATTAAGAAGATTATATCAATATGTAATTTAGATAAATGTTTGAACCTTTTGTCTTCACTAGTAACTATTACATCCATTCATTCGGGTGCTCATGTCGCTCAGAGAAATCGCCTCGGCCGAAGGCGTCCCTCACGGTCACACTCCGGTCAGTCTTGAATATTAAACAGAGGTAATTGACTAATACTTTAGATGGCCGCTACCAGCGCGCTCGTTCTAAAATACTTTAGTTAGTCCCGCTTAGGTGTACACCTTTGAGTTAAGACAATCATCATTTCTAATTAGAGGTTACTGCATTAATATAAATGTACCCAACTACTGGACTCTATAGTAACTTTGGTTTTCACCAAGCCCATGGTTTCCCATATGAACTTAATTTAGAATAATATTACCTTCAAACAAAGGTCGGGTACACAATCTAGGTTAGTCGTGCAACACCTTGTTGACCTAGATGGAAGTTATCGCCCTTTCCATCTAAGTACACATGAATCAATATCAAGAGTCAGCCGGATCGCTAAAACACAATTAGTGTGCCCAATGCTCCATCTCAATTGGATTTTAGTCCGTCTACTGACCTGACGCAAGACGTGCGGAAACAAGGATACAGCGTAATCTACTTGAATTAATAATTACAGAGTGAGCAAAATATGGTCAAACATTACAATTTATTAGTCAGGTAAATGTATTATGCCAATTCAATCAGTCAATTCATAAATGATCAATACAAAACATCAAATTATCAAAGATAAATCCAAGATGAAAGATGCATACCTGACTTCTCAAATATACATAACTAGGAGCAGGCTCCATGTTATGGGCTGATCTGGTTAGGCAGAATCGCCCTGAGCCTTTCTCAAACCTTACCTTAAATAATCCAAGAATTCCCTCAAGGAAGGGGGTGTGTGTATAACAAAAGAGCTTTCACACTTGGTGCTGCCTGTGGAAAGTCACACCCTTCACAGTGGTTCAAAAGATGCCTGAAGTTATATATTTATTGTTTTGATTATGTCTGTTTCTGAGAGAATGAGACCATTGTACCAATCGCATTGAGACATTTCAAATGATATCAAACATGATAATTAAAGTCAGTTTGGTTAATCTAGAACATTCAAACATTGAAATGACCATATGCGTGAGATGGGGGGGATGAAGCTGAGTTTCAGCATACTCAGATGCAAATGCAGCAGGAACTGGTTTTTCCCGCATTCCTCCCTGCTGGGTTGTGGAGTCAGTTGGCCCTGTTTTCAGCTCATGTTTTGAATTGTCAACGACATCAAAAATATTTGTAATATTTCAATTCTTACACCTGCATGGGGCTATAATAAATGGTAACATTTGTTTCTATTGGATTTTCTCCTATTTTAATTTAATATATGCCTTTATCCTATTGTAAATATTTATTTGATAATTAATACTTTTTTATTGCAACGTCAAAGTAGGCCTGTCTTATTATTATTATTGTTTGTTATTATTTTGTTGTTGTTGTTGTTGTTGTTGCTGTTGTTGGTGGGGGTGGTGTTGCTGTTGTTGTTGTTGCTGTTATTATTATTGTAGCAGGGATATAGCCACAGGTGTGGCAGAGTGTGCTGGTACCACCCAAAGTGGCATCTTGCACCTGAAAATAGATGCCTTCGCGCTCACGCACGCGCAAAAAACTTGCACAGGCAAAAGTAATGATGAATGTGTTGAAGGAAAAAAACATTCTAATTATTTGTTAATAAAATAGTGCAACATTATTCTCAGTCAGTGTAGGCTGAAAAAATTAAGATCGCCAGCATTTCAAGGGTGGTTTTATTTTCAGTTCATTGCTGTGACGCGCTATATTTTACTAAGGCTGCATGAGACTGCGCATCTTGCTTGTTTTCTCTATTTTACATACAGAACATATCATACAGTCCAGGTTCTACCGTTCTAGTGAGTGTGGGGCATTGCTTTACAGTGGTAAAGTGGATTATTTCTTGGCAAATTCACAATTATTCACAATTTCATAGTTATAAAATAACTACATTTGAAGAATATGTTAACACTTTCAACTATTTAGGATTTTTTATTGCATCAAAAGTAATTTCAAAGTAACATTAAATGTACGTATAAACTGCTTAATTTTTGTGTAAACACCTAAGATGCAAAAAGCTTATTTAGACCAGAATAGGCCCACTAAATGCAACGTGCAATGTATGTAAACTTATGACTTAAAATGTCTTAAATGACTAAATTTAAGTCTTTTTAAGTTTTTAAATAATTTAGGTTTAACTGAAATAATTTAACTTAAACTTTAAACTTCAAATTAACAGAGTATGGCAAATAAAGTGTTTATTAAATGGAGATCAGGTTTCTATCTTAATCATAATTATTAAATTATTAAATATTATGACACTATAATTCAGTGGTGTATTGGAGAGTACGCAGGCAACCTTTTAATTAATTAATTTTAAATAAGTGGTTTATTCTAAATAAAATACAATCGGATCAGTGGATGTGAATGAATAGTGTTAGCTGTCTGTGCACTTCGCTAATAACTTGCCATTTGCTCTTTTCGGTGCTGCCAGATGCATTTATATTGCATAAAAAAAATAAAAAAGGTAATTCGGTAAAGCGCTCAATGTGCGCAGAAATAAGCGCATTATATGCATATGTCGAATTAAGTTCTCTTTTACTTTAATCAAGACTTTTCCATTCAAGGAATTACAGTTATTAATAGCTTAGTCCTTATAAATGATCAGTTTATAAAATACACAATTTACGGATCAAGCCTAATGAAGAATAAGAAGAATATGCAACGCATGACCCTTGAATGATTAAAGCGCATTTATCAAAACTATATATTTTATATGATCCATAAATATTAAAAAACATTATACATTTAATGTAATGGAACATTATATGTTATAAAATATAAACTATTATTCAGGCTAGAGGCTAAATAAAGGCGCCTTTTCAGAGCTGTTCAGCGCGTGCGTCAAAGAAAACACATGACACAATCTCAATAAAAACTTGTTGCTTATTTACAATATCTAAAGGGATATAAAACATCTAACATGCAAATCCATTTTCAATGAGTTTCTGTGTTCTGCATCCTTCACAGACCGAGTTCTTATTTCGAGGTAATCTGTAAATATTCTCATTTTTAGAAGAGTCTGTAAAGGCTGTTCTGGCACATTCTTGATTAAAGGTGAAACTGACCGGAGCAACGGATGATTTGTCATTTAGAGTAAATACAGTTATAATACAGGTTATGGAACTATGAATATTTCACTTTAATTTCATGTTATTATTTTATTAAAGAAACAAACCAGTTTGTGTTTTGGCGCTGCATGCAGCGTATTGTGGATCTTATTTTGAAGCATTGCACTTCAAATGTTATTCTTCCTTTTTATTTTTATTGTATTTTTAATATTTTTAATTATACCAAAAAAAAAAATGGTTCTAAACAGATACATTTTCCTATAGGCTATGATAAAGTCTATATTTTTGTTCACACAGGTCCTATACAAAACTGTGTGGATGGATGATTTGTTTCTCCGTGAAAACTAAGGATTTCAACCACTCATTTAGGCTAATAAGCAAAACAGGCCAAAATGTTGTTTAGCTTGCATTAAACTGGATGGACAATTTACAAATATATTAAATACAAAGGCTGTTTATTTTATGCAATGAGGGACAATAGGCCTATTACAAATTAAAGAAAATTATTTGTGTATTAAAATGAAAATATATAAGCTTACAACAACAGATCCTACCTCGTAAGAAATGACTTTAGATAATGTAAATAAGCATCAAGTTTTGTTTGAGATTGTGTCCTCTGATTCAGTAGTGTAGCCATAAAAGAGACTCTGCGTCAGAAATACTGGGAGCCTTATTTATTGTCAAAATAATGTGCAAAAAAAAAAAAAAATTATTTATCACTAACCTTATACGTGAAATAGCAGGGCCCGCTGTAGCACATTCTCAAGAAGAGCAAATGTCAAATTATTAGCGCAACGCACATGCACAACGCTCATCTGTTTGTCGGAATTACTAGACACTATTTTTTATCAACTATAATGTGTTTAATTAGTTAATTTGAAATGTATTTCATTATTCCAGCAAAACAGGAAGAAATAAAACAAAAACAAGTTGTACCCTTTGTTTTTATAGCAGGGCCCAATGTGTTCTTATTCTGGTTCTGCTAACAACTATTAAAAAGAAAAAAAAAAACTAAACAATAAAACACTAGTAAGTGATAATAATAATAATAATAATAATAATAATAAATTATTATTATTATTATTATTATTATTATTATTATTATTATTATTATTATTATTATTATAAAGCCCTTGCTCTGAAACAATCATACAAACCAGGTCCTGCTCGGAAATGGCTATCTTTGCTCAGCATCAGGTGCACAGCAGCAAGAAGCTTGGCAGTAAACTATGACCTTATTTTAATGACAAATGTCTAAGAATACTGCTAATTTACGTTTTTATTGAATTTATACATAAGCAATGAATGTAAGCCTGTTAACTGTGTGTGATTCAAATGATAGAACATATAAATTTAGTTTATATACAATTAAATAATAATAATAATAATTAAAAGCCTGCGTGCAAGGCTTTTATTTTGAGGGCGACGTCACGAGTTCAGATTTGGTTGACCAATTAGAGAAAAGTGGGCGTTTCAGCGCCGCCTACATGTGTAAAATTAATTTTAAAGTCGTTTATCCGTTTACCTACCCTAAACCAAAAAACGAAAATCCAGCCAAAATCTCGTTTTTTCGTTTTCTCGTGAGCAAAAGAAAAATGGAAAAACGGCCGTTTTCTCCATTTCCTTTATTCTGTTTGAAAATGGAAAACAAATGAACAAAACGTACACGGACCAATTAATCATATCGCAATCGCTATGTCAGCCTATGCGATTACATTACAGCCACCCCCCCCCCATAAGCCATAAGCGCAGTCGTATGGCGCGCACTCACTCTCTCTGCTTTTGTGCGCTTTCTCTTTCTCTCTCTCTATCTCTGTCTCTCTCTCTGTCAGTCTGTCTGTCTGTCTGTCTGTCTGTCTGTGTGTCAGTGACGGTGCTGCGCACTTCAGTTCCCCGCACTTGTCAGAAGTTAACCCCCGAATTGACACAGGTAATAAAACAATTCAACTTTAGTCATGTTTATGTTGTGAAACACTATCAAAATGTCAGCTGTTGATGATATTAGGCTTCTGTTTTTAAAAGCGATTTCAAAACTTTTATTTTAGGTTAGGGCTCGGCTATGGAGAGGCTATTATTATTCAGAAATTGACTGTACATAGTTTTACGTTAGGAAATGCAGTCTTGAACTTACAAACGGCAACAGATGAAACAGTGATCCAGTTTAGTTTTCAGTCACGCTCATGTAAAAGTCATAATCAACTCGTTTAGTTTTGCCTTCATTCGTTTTTGATTTCAGCCGTGACATAAAGCACGAGTCATCAAGACATGATTTATTACAACACGTTTTTGAACATAATAGTTTAACTAACCAATTTTTGTAATAACTACTTTTTACCTTTCCCATCGTGACAGAGCATGATATTTTACTAGTTATTTAGCAAGACAGTTGTATACAGTTTAAGTATATACAGTAAGTATATAAGTCCCTTTAAGTATTCTAGTCTTTGATTCAGATTAAATTGTAATTTAAAGACTTAATTAGGTTATGTTAACTAGGAAAGTTGGAATGATTAGTTAAATTATTGTAGAACTGGTTTGTTGTGTAGATGATCAATAAAATATACAGTATTTATTTCTTAAAGAAGCTAATAACGCAGACTTAAAATAGTTTTTTTTATTTTATTTTATTTAAAACTGCTTTTATTCAAGAAATAAACTATAAGAAATAAGCCTTGTTATGACTTCCGATTAATTATTTGTGTTTTATAGGAAATACTGAGAAAATCTCCTTCGTTTGATTTAGATCACTTGGGAAACATTATTTTTAGGTATTGGGAGGGCAAAAAAAATTTGACTTTAATTGCATCTGTTAATGTTTACAGGTGTAAAAATGTGCCTTGCTGTACTTGAATGTTAGAAATGTGTTATCCTAAAATACAAAGTTACTTGTCAAATAAATGAACACTGAAGATTATTTTCGAGTTTAAGTTATTTAATTAGCTTATTTATGAAGACAGGGCAGCACAGTGGCGAAGTGGGTAGCACAAATGCCTCACAGAAAGAATGTTGCTGGTTCGAGTGCCGGCTAGGTCAGTTGGAATTTCTGTGGGGAGTTTGTATGTTCTTCCCTTGTTGCTGTGGGTTTCCTCTGGGTGCTCTGGTTTCCCCCACAGTCCAAAAACATGTGCTATAGGTGAAATTGTTAAATTGTCCAATGTGTATGAGTGTATGGGTGTTTTCCAGTGATGGGTTGCAGCTGGAAGGTCATCCGCTGCGTAAAACATATGCTGGATAAGTTGGTGGTTCATTCTGCTGTGGTGACCCCAGATTAATAAAGGGACTAGCCAAAAAGAAAATGAATAAATGAATGTTTATGAAGACTGCAGGATGATGCATAAAAAATGACTGAATAATTGTTTAAATAGTTTGTGATGTATGTTAAAGTGTGCCCCCTAAAAGTAGAAGTGGCCCCTGCCCGGCCCCCCCAGTTACTCTGGTCTAGAACCGCCACTGCTGCAGAGATCAATCTATCTCTGTCTATTCTATGTAGTTACATATATCTCTCTATATAAACAAATGCACTTTTAAAAAAACGTTCTATCTGCACTAAGGCCCGCTGCATAGGCAGTATAGGCAAATGCTAAGGGCGCTGTACATCCAGGGCGCCGCCGTAAATGAGCCCAGTTAAGTTGGTTTTGTTTTCGATATTTCTGACACATTCAGTTTTAGACGACAATAACTCAAAAACCTCTTACCCTAAAAAGATCTAAAGTGTGTTTCCTACAAAAAGACAAAGCTGGTTATGTTTCACAGCTGTCTTTTTCTTTTTTTTGCTCGACATAACGAGCACTGCTCCGTTTAAGCAGTCGCATTATGCATGTAGCCAGGAGAGCTCGCGCTGAGAGGAGCTCTCAGTAAGGGATAAGAGGGATAAGGGACCAATCCGCTCAGATTCGGGTGTGTGTTTAAACAGACAATACACTTAAAAATATGTAAACATGTCCGTCCTGCGTGTTTTACTTTAAACACAACTATTTTTTTTCTTAAATGACCACAAACAGTAACTAAAGTAGTCAAATGCTTCATTATAGATCTGTGCATTCTTACATTAACACCTCTGTTAGCAAACAAAATAATGAGAGATTCATTTGCGGCTCTTCACTAAATAACTATAGTAACTTTAATCAATATGCAAATACAATCAAAGATTTTATAGCTTTATTTAATTTCTGTATAGGCCATTGATATTAATAGGCTAAACCTTTTATTTTATAGTCAATATTTTCTAATGTTTGCTATGTATTCTATCATTTGAAGCTATTTGTTGTCCCATATTTTTTACATCCCAACGTTGACAGATTGCTAATCAGTAAATAGCTATAGTGTTATCTGTTAGTTTTAACGTCAGCTAATGTTATGGAAGGGCATAAATGTTATAGAAAATAGTAATAGTAATTTTAACTACCCCCATCATTCCTTCCTCAAGCAAAAGTGTAAATATTGAATCTATTCAGCAATAACGTTAATTGCATTGGCATATTTATCAGATGTTTTTCCAGCTTGTAGTAGTCGATCAAAAAGCGATTTAGTTTCTTATGACTATACACGCAATGTAGAGACGGGAGAAAATGGATACAGAACAGACCAACACTGAACTTGTGCCCAGAAAAAATGCTACCTCTGTTATTTGGTGATATTTTGGCTTCAGAAAATCAGACACTGAGCAGAAAGAGGTACATTGCAAAATTTGGCAAACTAAAATTGCTACATCACGTGGAAACACGACAAATTTATATCAGCACCTGAAGCAGCACAGAGAAAAATATAATGAATGCATGGCGATAAAAGCCAAGATTAGTAATGTAAAAATATTTTTAAAAATGGGTATTTGTTTTATTTATCTGTACATTTGACTTTTTAATTTTATTTTAAAATTAATTTAATGTAATTTATTTCAGTAATGTTAAGATGTTACTGTTATTTAATTTTGTACAACTTTGTTTTAATTTGAAAACATTGTTCGTTTTGTAGTTGTTGCTAGATTGCACTGTATACTGTATATCAGTTGAAAAATAAAAATTTCAGCATTATTAGTAATCTGTGTGTGCATTTTTTTTAATAACAAGCAAGTTGAGTCATACCACTTGTTTATCGAATTTTTACCTTAATAATCGCAATGTGATATTTTTCCAAAATTATGCAGCCCTAGCTGAAACGCCAACTTTCCTTTGATTGGTTAACCAAATCTGAGCTTGTGACGTAGCCCTCAAAATAAGAGCCCTCTGTGGACAAGCACCCAGGCTTTTAACTATTATTATTATTTAATTATATATATATATATATATATATATATATATATATATATATATATATATATATATATATATATATATATATATATATATATATATATATCAAGTAAGTTTACATATTCTGTTATTTGATCAGTTAGCAGACTTACATTCTCTGCGTATGCATGAATTAAATAAAAATGTAAATTAGCAGTATTATTAGACATTTGTCTTTTAAATAAAGTCAGTTCGCTGCCAAACGTCCTGCTGCTGTGCACCTGATGCTGAGCAGCACCTAGTTTGCATGATTATTTTATTATTAGTAATGATAATAATAATAATAATAATAATAATAATAATAATAATAATAAATGCCTAGTTTGCTACCAAACATCTTGCTGTTGTGCACCTAATGCTGAGCAAAGACAGCCATTTGCGAGAAGCATCTGGTTTGCATGGTTGTTTCCGAGGTACTGTAGGCCTAAATAATAATAATTATTATTATCATGGTCCACTTACTGTTTTTTATTGTTTAGTTTTTTTAAAAATAGTTTTAGCAGGACCAGAATAAAAACACATTGGGCTCAGTTGCTAAAACAAAGGGTACTATTTTCTAAATATTTTATTTCCTCCTATTGATTATGATTCGGCTATAAATAAATAAATATATATAAATATATATATATATATATATATATATATATATATATATATATATATATATATATATATATACATACATACATACATACATACATACATACATACATATACATACATATACATACATACATACATACATACATACATACATACATACATACATACATACATACATACATACATATATATATATATATATATATATATATATATATATATATATATATATATATATATATATATATATATATATTTATTTATTTATTTATTTATTTACTTATTTATAGGCCTAGCCCAGGGCAGGCTACGCTGAATATTTTAAATAAGTGGATTTAAATAAAATACAATAGGATTGTTGGCTGTGCATGAGCAACATCTCAGGTATAGCCAACACATTTAAGAGCTAAACTAAAAGAAGTTTAAGGGCAATACAATACGGTCAGCCCCAATGCCTTTACGGTCAGCCCCAATTTCACACAACAAGACTTTTGAGACTTTCTAAAACACTGGATTAATAAAAAAAATTTCAAAGGAACAAATTAAACACATTCTTATAATACATAATAAATAATGTGTTGTAGTTCAGACTAACAGATGAGCTCTCTGTCTGTGCGTTGCGCTAATAGTGAAATTGACATTTTCTCTTTGTGACTAAATTATGTTATACAACAGGCCCAGTTTCATATTGCACATATAAATATTGTATATAGGCTACTATTAGGTGCTGCCAACTATTTGCATTTTATTTCATGCATTTACTATTGCATGAAATAATAAAAAAGGGAAGAGCGCTCATAAAGCGTGTGATGCGCACAGGAATTCACACATTCTGAATTTTATCTTAACCCTAATTCTGCTTAAATTGTTGAAAATCTTTAAAATGACAGGACTTTAATTAAGCCTTTTTCATCTGGAGAATTACAGTTATTAATAGCTTAGTCCTTATTAATGATCAGTTAATAAAATACATAATTTACAGATCTACTGAAAAATAAGACGAATATGTAATAACTTTAATACTTTTATTAGTGCTGTCAATCGATTTAAAAAAATTAACGAATTAATCGCACCTTCTTAAAAAAACGAATCGCGAAATACTGAAACTTGTAATTTTGGCTATTCAAATGTAAAATTAATGTAAACGCAAGACAAAAACTATTTAAATTCAAAATATAATTGTTTATTAGAATTAAAATTAAAAATATAATTGTTTAATAAAATTTTTGTTTAACTTGTAACACAGATTTCTTCATGTAAACAACATACCCACAATAAACCATCACGATCCTGGCTTGACAGCCATATTTATTAAAGAAATTAAAACACAGGCACTTTAATGTCATTTAAATTTTAAAACAATCAATGCCAATAAAGAAAACATTGATTTTCATGTTGGATTCTAAGTGGACTGCAAAAAAATGCCAAAATACAGGAATTGCAGATATGGAAAATGAAAAAGTATAATAATAAACTATAGAATACAAACCCTGCACTCATTGTAAAGTTTTATTGCTGTGAGTTGAGAACATTAGTTATAGAGTAGATACAATTTAACTTAATCCTCCTTTACATTCATCCAGTTGCTAAGACTAGGAGTATCCCGCAAGTGCACAGAGACTCCCAAATGCCCGCAAATGAATGATAATTTCTCGCAAACCGTCGTTAAATACATTGCACACCCACTCCCCCACATCCCTTCTAGCTCTTCAGGTATAGCCTATGTCGCGCGCAACTCACTCCCACCGTCTTTCAGGTACATCTCGCGCGCGCACGCCCCTACTCAGATACGTCGCTCACTCCACCCCTGACACCCCTCAACGGGCCTGACACAGACACACACACAGACACACACACAACGCAGTGCAGACGTTTTGGCCCCAACGGCCTTCCATACTGGAGCGACTCCCCTCAGATTCAATACACATGAACACGTTCATCAAATTTGCTTAAACTAAGCATCCTAAAGTATTACTGTATTTCACAAGGATTCTGACACAACAACACGAAGCATACACTTTCGTTGCGTTTAATGAGGAAACACGCTAAACTTGGAGGGCTCATGCTGAAAGGCAGAGTAATGCCCTGTCTTTGACAGCTTGCGACTTCACCAGAGACTTTCTGAGTACATTCACATAAGACACCAATACTCCGATTTTAATATGATTAAGATTATACTCTTATTAAAATTCTACCGTCTAGCCTAAGCAGTGATTTTATTACCTTAAAGGTACTCCGAGTCACGAAATGTGGAGGATTTTCTTTCTGTTCGCCATGCGGTATCAACTTACAAAAGAAATTTAAAAATGAAACACCCGAAATTGCATGAAACTTTGGAGAGCCTGGTGATGCGACTAATTGTTTTATACTGAAACTTGCCTTTAAAAAGTGCTTCCTTGGTCTTATCCACATTTCTTGCATGTTAAACACACGTCCACCACAACAGGAAGTAAAAAAAACTGCAACTGCGTTAATTGCGTTAATTTTTTTAACGCATTAATTGTTTAAAATTAATCGCATACGTTAACACACAATTTTTTTATAATTTATAGCTTTACAGTGCGTGCGTCAAAGATGTAGTCATTGATGCAAGCCTGCTAACTGATCAAATGTCAGAATATGTAAACTTAGTTTATATATATAATTAAATAATAATAATATTTAAAAGCCTGGGTGCTTGTCCACAGAGGGCTCTTATTTTGAGGGCTACGTCACGAGCTCAGATTTGGTTGACCAATTAAAGGAAAGTTGGCGTTTCAGCATCGCCTACATGTGTATAATGAATTTTGAAGTCATGTATCTGTTTTCTTACCCTAAATTTAAAAAAGTGAAATTCGAGCCAAAATCTCGTTTTTTCGTTTCTTGTGACCAAATGAAAAATGGTAAAACAGCCGTTTTCTTCATTTTCCTTTTTTGTTTTAAAACGAATATGGATTGGACGGAAAATACACTGCGGTCAAGTCAGCCGCGGTTCGGAAAAACACAGTCAAGCCAGCCGCGCTTTATATTTCGGTGCGCGCGCATTATTATCACTACAGTAATGTCAGCAGCCACACAGAGAGCGCTCCACAAGAGCACCCATTTCGCCTAGAACAGAGAGATAACAACGAAATATAAGTTTCTCCCCCTTTCCTCCCACGTATGCTTTATTAAACATTTTATTAGCTCTTTTTTGACAGTGTTGTTATTTTGAAAAATTGGTTTCTGGGCTAACCTGTAATTTTCTTTAAGTTTATCTTTTTGCTTAAAGTGACTTTATAGCAGATCAAACGGACAGAATAAATACACTATTTCTAAATACCCAGAATGCGTTTCTATTTCTCCAAGCCAACAACATTACATTGCAAATAAGGTTAAATGCAATTTTATACAACGTGGCTAACCTCAGAAAGTGAAAACAATCATAAAGTAGTCCAACAAAACATTGTATGAGTTACAAATATATGTTTATTTAATTTAAAGGGGATTTAAAAAGGTATGCTTCTTTCAGTATATGGGATATGGGGAATTATTACACTTTAGATGACTGTAAAGACCTTATTTGTTACAAGTAGAATAGAACAACAATAAGATCTGATGCAGGAAGTCTACTGTATGCATACATCATATGAAGCCTGTCTTTCTGCAGCATTTTGGAGAAATGTACCATTAACACAGTTTAAAGTGCTATAAAAAAAAAAGTAGAAAAAAACAAAGCTTGGTTCTGAAACAGGATGTACATGCATAACTCATGTGAAAGACCTCATTTAAGTGAGGAGAAGAAAACAATGGACAAGACATCCAATATTATATGCATACCTCATAATAATTTACTGCAGCATTTTGGAGAAATATGCTATTAATGAGCTATAAAGTCTTTAAAGTGCTATAAATACAATTTATAAATATAAATATAAATAAAAGACTGATCTGGTCTGATAATGGATGTCCCATGCTATATCCATATATACCACATATGAATCCTTTTTACTGCAGCAATTTAGAAAAAGAAATTGCTCATTTAAAAATGCAGAAAAAAACAATAGTCAGGTCTGATACAGGACATCCCATTCTAAACCTCAGATAAAGACTTGTTACTGCAGTGTTTTGGAGAAATTTGGTATTAACATTACTCAAACTCTTTTAAAGACCCAATTTCCAATAAGTAGACAAAAACAATGATCAGTTCCTGTACAGAACATCACATACAATATGCATACTACATATAATCACTTCTTACTCCAGCAATTTGGAGAAGTGGGACATTAACATAATATAAAGTGCTATAAAGACCACATTTCAAATAAGTAGAAAAAAACAATGGTCAGTTCCTATACATGACATACCATGCTATATATGTACTTCACATGAAACCTTTTTACTGCAGCATTTTAAAGACACAGGGTATTAACATAATATAAAATACTATAAAGACCGCATTTTAAATAAGTAGAAAAAATAATGGTCAGTTCTTAAACAGGACATCCCATACTATATGTGGACTTCACATGAAACCTTATTACTGCAGTGTTTTGGAGAAATTGTATATTATTATACTTCAAAGTGTTATAAAGATCCCAATTCAAATAAGTAGAAAAAAACAATGGTCAGTTTATATACAGGACATCCCATAATATATCTGTACTTCACATGAAACCTTTTTACTGCAGCATTTTGGAGAAATTGGGTATTAACATAATATAAAGTGCTATAAAGATCCCATTTCAAATAAGCAGAAAAAAACAATGCTCAGTTCTTGTACAGGACATTCCATAATATGTGTGTACATCACATGACACCTTCTTACTGCACTGTTTTGGAGAAATGAGGTATTAAAATAATATAAAGTGATATAAAAACCCAATTTCATATAAGTAGAAAAAAAAAACAATGGTCAGTTCTTATACAGGACATCTCATACTATATATGTACTTCACATGAAACCTTTTTACTGCAGCATTTTGGAGAAACAGGGTATTAACGTAGAAAGAGTACTATTAAGACCACATTTCAAATAAGTAGAAAAAAACAATGGTCAGATCTTATACAGGACATCCTAATCTATGAGTGTACTTCACATGAAAGCTTTTTACTGCAGCATTTTAAAGAAACGGGGTATTAACATAATATAAAGTACTATAAAAACAGCATTTTTAATAAGTAGAAAAAAACAATGGTCAGTTCTTATACAGGACATCCCATACTATATTGTGTATTTCACATTAAACCTTCTTACTGCACTGTTTTGGAGAAATTGTATATTAATATGATTTAATGTGTTATAAAGACCCCATTTCTAATAAGTAGAAAAAAACAATGGTCAGTTCTTATATAGGACATCCCATACTATATGTTTACTTCACTTGAAACCTTTTTACTGCAGCATTTTAGAGAAATTGGGTATTAACATATTATAAAGTACTATAAAGACTGCACTTCAAATAAGTAGAAAAAAACAATGTTCATTTCTTCTACAGGACATCCCATACTACATGTGTACTTCACATGAAACCTTCTTACTGCACTGTTTTGGAGAAATTGTATACTAATTTAATTTAGTGTTACAAAGACCCCATTTCTAATAAGTAGAAAAAAACAATGGTCAGTTCTTATACAGGACATCCCATACTATATATGTACTTCACATGAAACCTTTTTACTGCAGCATTTTAAAGAGACGGGGTATTAACATAAAATATTATAAAGACCGCATTTTAAGAAAGTAGAAAAGAACAATGGTCAGTTCTTATACAGGACATCCCATAATATGTGTGGACTTCACATGAAACCTTATTACTGCAGTGTTTTGGAGAAATTGTATATTATCATATTTCAAAGTGTTATAAAGACCCCAATTCAAATAAGTAGAAAAAAACAATGGTCAGTTCTTATACAAGACATCTCATACTATATCTTTTTTTTTTTTTTTTTTTTTTTTTCCCTCTCCGCTGTCACCACTGCCTCGCATGGTTCAGGATTGGTAGAGCTACGCATCGATGAATTTGCTCTTCAGTGTTTGAACTCTCAGTAATGATTAAATCACACTGAACAGAGCTAAACTGAACTGAACTGAACTTAAACACCAAAACCTGAACCACACTGTTCCAGTTACTATGACCATTTATGTGAAGCTGCTTTGACACAATCTACATTGTAAAAGCGCTATACAAATAAAGCTGAATTGAAAGCTGAATATCTGTACCTCACATGAAACCTATTTATTGCAGCATTTTGGAGAAATTGGGTTTTAACATAATATAAAGTGCTATAAAGACCCCATTTCAAATAAGTAGAAAAAAACAATGGTTAGTTCTTGTACAGGACATTCCATAATATGTGAGTACATCGCATGAAACCTTCTTACTGCACTGTTTTGGAGAAATTAGGTATTAACATAATATAAAGTGATATAAAAACCCCATTTCAAATAAGTAGAAAAAACAACAGTTAGTTCTTATACAGGACATTGCATATTATATATGTACTTCACATGAAACCTTTTTACTGCAGCATTTTGGAGAAACGGGGTATTAACGTAGAAAAAAGTACTATTAAGACCCCATTTCAAATTAGTAGAAAAAAACAATGGTCAGATCTTATACTGGACATCCTAATCTATGTGTGTACTTCACATGAAAGCTTTTTCCAGCAGCATTTTAAAGAAACAGGGTATTAACATAATATAAGGTACTATAAAAACTGCATTTTTAATAAGTAGAAAAAAACAATGGTCAGTTCTTATACAGGACATCCCATATTATACTGTGTACTTCTTATTAAACCTTCTTACTGCACTGTTTTGGAGAAATTAGGTATTAACATAATATAAAGTGATATAAAAACCCCATTTTAAATAAGTAGAAAAAAACAATGGTCAGTTCTTATACAGGACATCCCTTACTATATGTGTACTTCACAATAAACCTTCTTACTGCACTGTTTTGGAGAAATTGTATATTAATATGATTTAAAGTGTTATAAAGACCCCATTTCTAATAAGTAGAAAAAACAATGGTCAGTTCTTATATAGGACATCCCATACTATATGTGTACTTTACATGAAACCTTTTTACTGCAGCATTTTGGAGAAATTGGGTATTAACATCGTTATTAACACAGTCATTGCTTTAGACTCGTCCGCTTTTTGACACGCATTCTGGGTCAAACATCCTAAGTTTTAAAGTCTTCACAGTGATTTGCGACATGGATACCTCCTAATGGTGTTGAAAGAGTCACATACTGTATTTATAAGGTACAATTCACCCTAAAATATCATTTTGTCTTCATATAATGATGTATTGGCGGCCGCAAAATCACACATGACGTGAGCTGTTACTACAGAGGGCGGACTATGATAGACGCGCGTGTACGGCAAGCCGTTTTAGCATTTAAACCTTTGATCTGACTATCCATAAATATATTTAGAGATATCTCTAATTATATTTTGACTAGTCATAATTATAATTCGACTAGTCAAAATATAATTAGAGATATTTCTAAATAAATTTAATTAAATATGAATTAAATATATTTATGGATAGTCAGAACAAAGGTTTAAATGCTAAAATGGCTTGCCATATGCGCGCGTCTGCTTCAGTGAACAGAACCTGCAGGTTGTGACTAATAAAGTAGTAAACAACATTCAGTTTGTGGAACAGAGTGATCTTTCAGGAGCCGCGTGGGACGTATGAACAGCACTTAGCAGTGGAAATGAAATCGAAAACGTACACATTATTTAAACAATCATATCGCATTTTAGAGTAATGATTACGACGAGCATTAACCCTTTTGAGTACAGAGGTACACAAAAATGCACGTCAACATGATACACTTGATAGCGCCGACATCAGCGACGCCGAAGAAATAGTAAACCTGCCTAAACTGCTGAAAAGAGTCACGACTGTCCTGTGTAATGAAAAGACGGCCACCCTGTCACTCATCATGCCCAACATGAAGACAGACATCCATAATAACCTCTCAGAAGATACACATAAGTTCAGGATTATTTTATAGAACTGCTGATTACCTGGAAATGTGGATTTTTTTTTTTTTTGCACACACAAAAAACGCAAGTGACCAAGCAAAGCCTTAAGCTCTTACTGTTAAATTCAATTGAATAGAAAGCTTATTTTTTTGCACCTTTACTTAAATTGTTCCTTAATTTTGTCTCTGTCATTCAATAATATTTTTTAAGAAGTTTTTAAATAGTTTTATTTTCCAGAGACAGGCCTGTTTAATATATTTTCTAAAAGAAGGTTCAGTTTAACAAGTTAAAACAAAAGAAATACATAAAAAATTGTTTACTTGGTAAAATTTGCATGTAAGTTAAATTTTCAATTTTTATTCCAAATATCGTGATACATATCGAATCGTGAACATTATATCGTGATACACATCGTATCGTGAGCTGAGTGTATCGTTACACCCCTATAAAGTACTATAAAGACTGCATTTCAAATAAGTAGAAAAAAACAATGGTCAGATCTTATACAGGACATCACATACTATGTGTACTTTACATGAAACCTTTTTACTGCAGCATTTTGGAGAAATTGTATATTAATATAATTTAAAGTGTTACAAAGACCTCATTTTTAATAAGTAGAAGAAACCAATGGTCAGTTCTTATACAGGACATCCCATACTATATATGTACTTCACATGAAACCTTTTTACTGAAGCATTTTAAAGAAATTGGGTATTAACATAATATAAAGTTTTATAAAGACAGCATTTTAAATAAGTAGAAAAAACAATGGTCAGATCTTATACAGGACATCCCATAGTATATGTGTACTTCACATGAAACCTTTTTACTGCAGCATTTTAAAGAAATGGGGTATTAACATACTATAAAGTGATATAAAAACCTTATTTCAAATTAGTAGAAAAAACAGTGGTCAGTTCTTATACAGGACATCCTATACTATATGTGTACTTCACATTAAACCATCTTACTGCACTGCTTTGGAGAAATGGTGTATTAACCTAATATATTGTACTATACACACCCCATTTCAAATAAGCAGAAAAAAAACAATGGTCAGTTCTTATAAAGGAAATCCTAATCTATGTGTGTACTTCACATGAAAACTTTTTACAGCAGCATTTTAAAGAAACAGGAGTATTAACCTATTATAAAGAGCTATAAAAACCTAATTTCAAATAAGTAAAAAAAAACAATTGTCAATTCTTATACAGGACATCCTATACTGAATGTGTACTTCACATTAAACCTTTTAACTGCACTGCTTTGGCTAAATGGGGTATTAACCTAATATACGGTGCTATAAAGACCGCATTTCAAATAAGTAGAAAAAAACATTGGTCAGTTCTTATACAGGACATCCCATACTATGTGTGTACTTCACATGAAACCTTTTTACTGCAGCAATTTAAAGAAACGGGGTATTAAAATAATATAAAGTACTATAAAGGCGGCATTTTAAATAGGTAGAAAAAAAAGAATGGTCAGTTCTTATACAGGATATTCTAATCTATTTGTGTACTTCACATGAACCCTTTTTACTGCAGCATTTTAAAGAAACGGGGTATTAACATTATATAAAGTACTATAAAGACAGCTTTTTAAATTAGAAGACAACAATAGTCAGTTCTTATACAGGACATCCCATACTATATATGTACTTTACATGAAACGTTCTTACTGAACTGTTTTGCAGAAACGGGGTATTAACATAATATACAGTGATATAAAAACACCATTTCAAATAAGTAGAAAAAACAATGGTCGGTTATTATACAGGACATCCCATTTTATATGTGTACTTCACATAAAGGCTTTTTACTGCAACATTTTGGATAAATGGGGTATTAACCTAATATAAAGTGCTATAAAGACCGCATTTCAAATAAGTAGAAAAAACAATGGTCAGCTCATATATAGGACATCCCATACTATGTGTGTACTTCACAGGAAAACTTTTTATTGCAGCATTTTGGAGAAATGGGGTATTAACATATTATAAAGTGCTATAAAGACCGCATAAGTAGAAAAAAATAATTGTCAGTTCTTATATAGGACTTCCAATACAATATATGTAACTATATATGTACTTCACATGAAACCTTTTTACTGCAGCATTTTGGAGAAACGGGGTATTAACCTATTATAAAGTGCTATAAAGACTGCATGTCAAATAAGTAGAAAAAACAATGGTCAGTTCTTATATAGGACATCCCATACTATATGTGTACTTCACATGGAACCTTCTTACTGCAGCATTTTGGAGAAATGGGGTATTAACATATTAGAAAGTGCTATAAAGACCCCATTTCTAATAAGTAGAAGAAAACAATTGCCAGTTATTATACAGGGCATCCTATACTATACACATACTTCATGTGAAGACTTCTTACTACATCATTTTGGAGAAATCGGGAAATTACATAATACAAGTGTTATAAAGACCCCATTTTTTAGAAGTAGAAAATACAAAAATAGTCAGTTTTTGTAGAGGACGTCCCATAAAATTTGCAAACATCAAATGAAGCCTTCTTACTGCTAGATTTTAGAGAAATGGGGCACTAACATAATATGAAGTACTATAAAGACCCCATTACTTATAAGTAGAAAAAACATTAGTCAGTTATCATACAGGATGTCCTATAATTTATGCATACTTCATCTGAAAACTTATTACTGCAGCATTTTCGAGAAATGGGGTATTAAACTTATAAAGTGCTTTAAAGACCCCTTTTCTAAAAAGTAGAAAAAATAACAATGCTCAGCTCTTCTTATTACTGAATACTCGTAGAGGACGTCCCATACTGTATGCATACTTAATATGAAACATTCTTACTGCCACTTTTTGGAGAACTGGGGCATTAACATAATATATAAAGTGCTTTATGTTTTTGTACAGGACGTCCCTCACTTTATGCACAATTTACATGAAACCATCCTACAGCGGCATTTTGGAGAAATAGGTATCAACTTAAAGTACTATAAAGACCTAATTTTTTAATAAGTAGAAAAAAACAATGGTCAGTTCTTGTACAGGACATCCCATACTACAGTACATGTATACATCAGATAAAGACTGCAGTGTTTTGGAAAATTTGGGCATAAACATTATATAAAGTGCTTTAAATACCCAATGTCTAATAAGTAGAAGAAAACAATGGGCAGTTCACGTTCATGACATTCCATAATATATGCGTACTTTACATGAAACCTTGTCACTGCAGTATTTTGGAGAAATGGGGGAATAACAACATTCAAAGTTTCATAAAGACCCAATGTCTAATCAGTAGAAGAAAACAATGGTCTGTTCTTAAAAAGGACGTCCCATACTAGAGGCGTCATATGAAGACTTCTTACTGCAGCGTTTTAGAAAAAAGGGACATAATTAACTTTTAGGTGGCTATCAAGACCCCATTTCTAATAAGTAAAAAAAAAAAAGGTCAGTCACTTCAATAGTCAATTCAATAGTCAGTTAGGTTGATGGCATAATCCCAACTGTGTGAAGCTATTATTGTACCATTACTACAAAATGCTATTATTGGGGATGATGAGTGGTGCTGCTCCAAATGTAGGGTACATAGACAAAGCGACCTGATATGTTTGGTTAATTTCATAGAGATAGTTTACCCAAAAGTGAAAAAAAAACGCACTATTCACTGGCAATCAAATGGTTACAAACATTTATGAGTTCCTTTCTTTGGTTGAACACAAAAGAAGATATTTAGAATTAACCTGAAAACTGGTAACCATTGACTTTCATTTTAGAAAAAAAAAACAATTACTATGGAGGTCAATAAATATAGTCCCTCAGCAGGAAGAGAACTGCAATTTTTTGTATCCTTGACACATTTGGAGTTGTAGAAAACTGTGATGTTCTGTCTGTCCTTGACACATTCGTCCTGTATAAAAACTTTGTTACCCCATTACACAATTTCTCCAAAACAGTGCAGTAAGAAGGTTTCATGTGAAGTACACATATAGTATGGGATGTCCTGTATAAGAACTGACCATTGTTTTTTTCTACTTATTTGAAATGCAGTCTTTATAGTACTTTATAATATGTTAATACCCAATTTCTCTAAAATGCTGCAGTAAAAAGGTTTCATGTGACGTAAACATATAGTATGGGATGTCCTATATAAGAACTGACCATTGTTTTTTTCTACTTATTAGAAATGGGGTCTTGATAACACATTAAATCATATAAATATACAATTTCTCCAAAATAGTGCAGTAACAAGGTTTAATGTGAAGTACACAATATAGTATGGGATGCCCTGTATAAGAACTGACCATTATTTTTTTCTGCTTATTAAAAATGCAATCTTTAAAGTACTTTATATTATGTTAATACCCCGTTTCTTTAAAATGCTGCTGGAAAAAGCTTTCATGTGAAGTACACACATAGACTAAGATGTCCTGTATAAGATCTGACCATTGTTTTTTCTACTTATTTGAAATGGGGTCTTTATAGTGCTTTTTTCGACGTTAATACCCCATTTCTCCAAAATGCTGCAGCAAAAAGGTTTCATGTGAAGTACAGATATAGTATTGGATGTCCTGTGTAAGAATTGACCATTGTTTTTTTCAACTTATTTGAATTGAGGTCTTTATAACACTTTGAAATATAATAATATACAATTTCTCCAAAACACTGCAGTAATAAGGTTTCATGTGAAGTCCACACATAGTATGGGATGTCCTGTATAAGAACTGACCATTATTTGTTTCTACTTATTTAAAATGCGGCCTTTATAGTATTTTATATTATGTTAATACCCTGTTTCTTTAAAATGCTGTAGTAAAAAGGTTTTATGTGAAGTACATATATAGCATGGTATGTCATGTATAAGAACTGACCATTTTTTTACTTATTTGAATTGGGGTCTTTACAGCACCTTATAATATGTAATACCCTGTTTCTCCAAAACTCTGCAGTAAAAAGTTTTCTTGTAAAGTAAACACATAGTTTAGTATGTCCTGTAAAAGAACTGACCATTTTTTTCCTACTTATTGGAAATGGGGTCTTTATAGCACTTTATATTATGTTAATGTCCCACTTCTCTAAATTGCTGGAGTAAGAAGTGTTTATATGTAGTATGCATATTGTATGTGATGTTTTGTACAGGAACTGATCATTGTTTTTGTCTACGCATTGGAAATTGGGTCTGTATAACACTTTGAGTAATGTTAATACCAAATTTCTCCAAAACACAGCAGTAACAAGTCTTTATCTGAGGTTTAGAATGAGATGTCCTGTGTCAGACCTGACTATTGTTTTTTTTCTACATATTTTAAATTAGCATTTTTTTCCAAATTGCTGCAGTAAAAAGGATTCATATGTGGTATAAATGCATATAGCATAGGACAACCATTATCAGACCAGATCAGTCTTTTATTTATATTTATAAATTGTATTTATAGCACTTTAAAGACTTTATAGCTCATTAATAGCTAATAATAGCTAATAAATGCTGCAGTAAATTATTATGAGGTATGCATATAATATTGGATGTCCTGTCCATTGTTTTCTTCTGCTCACTTAAATTACAGTAGGTGAGAGTTCAAAGTGACTATTACGCCGCGTCATATACCGCCGCCGTTTGAAATAGGAGCCGCTTTGTTTTTAGTGTATGACCGCAGTTTGTGAATGAGCCGCCAGGGGGCGCAAAGGGACGGGATGCGAACCGACAGAAATAGCCCACACAGCAGCCTTAAATATGCTATTGTGCTTGTAAATGAGATAAAACAATAAGTCAAAGCATTATAATTCCTTTATTAATCATTTAAAATTTGTTAACAGGAATTATTGTTATTCTAAACTTTTTAAGTGCAAAGAGGATTCTTTTTGAAAAATAGAATTGAAGAAGTTAAAGACAACTAATATGAAAGCACAAACATTCAGTACAAATATTCTAAGTATGCCTAAATTAAAAAATTAAAGCAGTCTTTTAGCCTAAATGTAAAGAGATTTTCAGTGTTTGCTATTTTGGTAGGACTAACACAAGACCTTTTCATTTATGTTTTAATTTACCTTTTTATTTACATTTTCGTTGTTGATTATATTTTACTATTTAATTTTATGTCACAATTATTGTACATAATAATAAACGAATAATGAAAAATAATAAAAATAGGCCTTATGTATTTAAGGACATGTGGTGAAACACTAAGAAACGGTCAGGCGCATGCATGGTCTAAAGAGCTTAAGTTGAATACTGCTTCATAAAATAATTTTGCCGCAGGACATATCTCGCAGGTTTATTTTTAATAGTTTTCAGTTATTTTTTTTGTTTCAAAACAACAATGTTCTCTTTAAAGTTCTCTTTAAAGTATAACTGTTGTTTTGTTTTTTTACTTAATGGCCCAGTATGTTTTGTATTTTAATTTCAATTTTAGTCACCTTGCATATGCATTTGAAATATAATGCGCGCATAACCGCGGAAAGAAAAAAAAACTGTCAAAGGTTAGAGCTAATTCATCAAAAGGTCGCATTCTGCTTTCACTCTCCCCAAAAAATGCTCTGTTTGAACGATTTAATTATTATCATCGTAACCACTATATAATTATTTAAACTTTCTCTGGTGTTTATTGTTTTTAGAAAATATCTAAAATCTTAAAAAAAAAAATATCTTGTAAAATGAAAGTTTAATTTGACTTTAACGGTTTCATTTATGTAGGCTACATAGACCTATACCTAAACTGTTATAGCTTGCTTTTGCTTGTTTTATATTGGTTTATTTATTTAATGCGGTTTTATCCGATAATAATTCTTTAAATTATATTTTAATATGGCTCAGGCAATTTTTTCAAGATTTGACACTTGTTTTGAGTCTACAAAAGGGGACAGGTAATTTGTAAAGATTTATGTCTTTCTGTTGTCTTTAATATGGTGTATAGATTATTATGCGTTATTGAAACATCAAGGGGAAGCAACAAAGTCACTTATAAATTAAAATTGTATTATGCAACAGCCTTTAAAACGGAAACATAAGGGCGATTATAAGCAAAAAGACCTCAGCCTATAAGGTTAGATGTTTTCTTTCCCTTATTTATTTATTTATTTATTTATTTATTTATTTATTTATTTATGTGTTTGACGCATGTAACTCGTGTGCGATCGGTGTAATGACGGCAAGCCGTCTTTCCCAGACTCGGGGCAAAAAAAAAAAGTGTTATAAAAATAAAGTTGCCGCAGGACATAAACGAAGTCCTGCAAGTTTAGTTTTAATAATTTAGTTCCAGTTCTGTTCAGTTTTTTTTTCTCAAAACGTCTGTTCTTCTTTAAAGTAAAATTTTAGTTTTTTGTTGTTGTTTTTTTTACTTGTAATGGCTCAGTATCTCAATATATGTATAACTTAACAGCCACAAATATAAATAACACAACTTGCGGGTGCAACCAACAAGGGTTGTGCATTTTAGTTTAACTTTTTGAGCGTTATAAGCAGTTCGGTGTTAGTTTTTATATCAAACCGAAACTAAACAGCGCATTCTCTCCACCTCCTCGTTCATAACCAGCTGGACACACGCTGCTGAGGCAAGCAGGAGAGATAGCCTACTCCGTCATTCATAATCTTAGCTGATGTATCTGAGTCGAAAGAATATATTAAAGAGGAATGTTCTTTTAACAGTCCCGATACGTTTAATCTTTTTATTTTTTTTATTACTTTTTTTCCTGTCATTTCTCTTCATCAAATTATTTTTTAAGCTGCTTGATTATGTTAAAACAGAAAGCAGAGCCCGTCAATTGAGAGCGATGCATGTCATGTGTTGCATAATTGCCTTTTTTCCAGTGCGTGCGTGATCAATTTCTGATCCTTTTTTGCTCGGGCTCTCACACACAACCTTTATGTCTGCTGTGTCTTTAATATGGTGTGGAGATTATTATGCGTTATTGTAACATCAAGGGGGACGCAGCAAAGTAACTTATAAATTAAAATTGTATTATTTTATGCAACAGCCTTACATTTAAAACGGAAACATAAGGGCGATTATAAGCAAAAAGACCTCAAGGCTAGATGTTTTCTTTCCCTTTTTTATTTATTTGTTTATGTGTTTGGCGCATGTGTGCGATAGGAAAACTAGTGTAATTACGGCAAGCCATCTTTCCCAGACTCGGGGCAAATTCCGCCTTTCCTTTCACTCCGTCCCGAAGCCATCCACTGCGTAAAACATATGCTGGATAAGTTGACGGTTCATTCCGCTGTGGCGATCACAGACTAATAAAGGGACTAAACCGAAAAGAAAATGAATGAAGAATGAATGAATAAATTAATAATAATAAAATAAAAATAAGGTAATAATCTTTAAACACAAATTCCGCGTAAGCGACCTTTTTATTTTTAGAGATGGTACATTTGAATTGCCTCTTCCCACTTCCCCCACCTCAAAATTGAAAGTTGCAAAGAGAACTATAGCTCATTTACACCTTGATGCCTTAGCATCAATAGCAAAGAGCACAGCCCATTCACACCTCAACACAGAGCAAGTTTAGCGGAAGAATGTCAAATCAGAATCACGCAGATGAAGCACACCAGCAACTACTTTCATGAAACTATTAAATGTGTATTGTCATAAATTTGCTTATTTGCAGCAGCTTTTTTTCGCGCAACAGAATTGCAGCGTTGGGAAGCCGTCAATGAATAAAAACAGGGTCAATAGTGAAATCGGCTTTTCATTGTATCCCTATTACCTATATCAATGCATTGAAGGCCTTTTATGGTGTTATCACGATAGAATAGCCTAAATTATATTGAAATAATTTAAAGAACAAAGTTATAAAAACTCACATTACATAAATAAACAATTAAAAATATGTTTAGGTTGTCTTTATTTAATTGCCCTCGTGATGATGGTGTGCTTTATCATTATGTGCGTTTTACTTACAACGTGATTCAAATGATGGATCTGCGACAGAGAAACTAGGGGTTTTGGGAAACATGCATCACTATATCCTTTTTTTCCCCAAACTGTGCATAGTTCAGCCGGGGAAAGCACCCCATGTCCGCTAGTGCCGCGCGCCTCTTTCTCTGGGCAAAAAGGAGTTGATTTTTAAAATATTAAATAGATTAATTAAATATTCAGCAAAAGAGACATTTATTTCATATTTTACTATGCATTTCATCTGATAGGCAAATCTTTATAGCTTAATTAAACACATATTGTCAAAACCCACACATAGGCCTATTGTATGAAAATGAAAAGGGCATTTTTTGTTATTATTAGACTACTATTTATTTGTTGCCTAGGCTATTTTCACATTTTCACATTTGAGGTGCTTTATTGGCATGACAAGTAACTGTACGTTCGTTTTGCCAAAGCAGTGCAGCGTCGCGTCTCACAAACAAGACAAAAAGGGCAAAAAGGGCAGTAGTGCAAACAAATATGGGGGTTGTTGTTGCGCGAGTACTGAAGAGCGGTGTTGACGTGGTGTTGTCAAGAGCGGTGTTGTTGCGCGCCTACTGAAGGGCGGGACCGAGGGTGTGCCGCGTCGCGGGGGCACTTTTGATCATTTTGGAAGGGCACTTTCTATCCAAGACTAAAAAGGGCATGTGCACTGCACAGGTTGAGCCCTATTTAGTGCACTTGATATGCAGCTCCGTCTCAATCAGCTGCTGAGGGCACAACCGCTTCCCCACCGGCAGCCATGTCCGCTGCCCTCTTCTAACATGTTAGAAAATACTGCAAATCAAGCTGTCGGTATCTCCCCGCGGTTGAAATTGTTCGCTATTCGAAAAAAAAAAAAGAATAAATATCAGTGCGCAAGCTTTCTAGATTTATTTTAGGCCTATATTCAGCTGTTTTAATCTTGCAATTCTGATAACTTTAAGAGATAATGTCTGTTTTTATCAACTTGTCTGTCATTTATTTCTCATTTGCTACTTATTTTATTAATTTGTTGATGTTAATATACTACATATAGTCTTGTATATGCATCTAAAATCCTTTGGCATTCAAATTTGCTTTGAACTTGAAAGAGAGAAAGAATCTGATTTTACCCGTCAGAGCACATTGCATATGCCTTTTTTTAATAACATTTATTTAACAAATATTTTAGCACATCGAAAGTAATTAAATTACCTGTCTTTTGATTAAAACCTTTATGCAAAAAGATCAGAAAAAAAGGCAATATATGCGATATGACATCGCTCGCATGCCACGATTTGAGGATAAATTGGCTTTTAGGCGCTGCTTTGAATAAAATAAAACTATTAAAAAGCACATTAAAGACACTCATAAAATAAAACATTAATAAAGGAGTATCTTATGAAAAAACACCAATTGACGGGCTCTGCTTTCGGTTTTAAAAGAATCAAGCAGCTTTAAAAATATAATTTGCTGAAGAGAAATGACAGGGAAAAAAAGATTAAACATATCGGCACTGTAAAAAGAACATTCCTCTTTGATATATTCTATCGACTCCGACACATCAGCTAAGATTATGAACGACGGAGTGTCTCCTGCTTCAGTAGCGTGTCCCGCTGGTTATAAAGGAGGAGGCGGAGAGAATGCGCTGCTTAGTTTCGGCTCGATATATTTAATTAAAAACTAACACCGAGCTGCTTATAACGCTCAAAAAAGTTAAACTAAAATGCACAACTCTTGTTGGTTGCACCTGCGGGATGCACAATGAACCTAACGCGCCATTATTTTAATTCTATATTCGTGAAGAATGAGCCAACCGCATATGCTAAGTCAGTCCTGTTGGTCGGGACTCTCTGCTTTATAACTTATTAGTTTATTACAATAATCACACTTAGCTTTGCCATCGTTCTTCACCACATATAGCCACTCAACACATCTTGCGGTCTATCTTTAATGTTTAGATTATTGAAGGTGCTATTGATGTTTTGAGAAAAAAAAGTTAATAGTACTGAAACTAAATTATTAAAAATAAACTTGCGGGACTTCGTTTATGTCCTGCTGCAACATTATTTTTATTACACTTTAAGTGATCTGCTTGAGGTAGGTCACGTTTATCAATGGTAAGTTTTAGCCTAAGTTTACATCAATAACATAATGTGCATTGTCCTTTACCATACAAAAAAAGTAAAAAAAAAAAAAAAACATTTATTTATATAGCATTTATTTTTAAATGCATTAAAAAAACAAGCGCATATCTTAGCCTTGAGTTTGTTCACACTCTGCCTGTATTAACATAAATGCTGTATTTTAATATAGCTAATTTTGATTAGCTTTAACTGACAGCCTTTTCTTCTTTTTCCGCGGTTATGCGGCATTATATTTCACACGCATATGCAAGGTGACTGAATATGAAATTAAAATACAAAACTTACTGAGCCATTAAGTAAAAAAACAAAACAAAACCGTTATACTTTAAAGCAGAACATTGACGTTTTGAAACAAAAAAACGGAACTGAAACTAAATTATTAAAAATAAACCTGCCAGACTTAATTTATGTCCTATTTTCATTATTTATTTATTTTCATTATTCGTTTATTATTATGTACTATAATTGAAACATAAAATGAGATAGTAAAATATAATCAACAACGAAAATGTAAATAAAAACGTAAATTAAAAACATAAATGAAAATATCTTGTCTTAGTCCTATCAAAATAGCAAACTACATCTCTCTATATTTAGACTAAAAGACTGCTTTATTTATTTATTTATTTATTTATTTATTTATTTATTTAAGACTACTTATTTGTACTGAATGTTTATGCTTTCACTTTAGTTGTCTTTCATTTCTTCAATTCTATTTTCCAAAACGAATCCTCTTTGCACTTAAAAAGTTTACAATAAACCAGGTAAACAAATTTTAAATGTAAGTTGAGGTGATCGCAAGTTCACAACTGTGAGGTGATGTGCTCTACCGGCAGAATAATCTATATTATTTTGCTGTTTTTTATATGCGCACGTTTAAGATTTGAGATAATAACATTGCCATGATAGTCAAAGAAATCAAAACATTATTTTCACCCCAACGCAATTTAATCGGGCACTGAAGGCTAATAACTTAATTCTTATATTTGCTTTTTGACTTCTCACCATGTATCTTTTCTGCAGCATAGTATAGTGTAAGAGCATGTCTATTACCAGAAAAACTAAATTAAAATTATATTTTAATTGAACACATCACATCACATACAGTAAGCTACGCCTACAGAACAGTCTGTTTAGCATCGTGAAAAGACAAAGCTGAATATCTGTGGTTAAAGTGACACCCAGCGGTCAAATGCTGCTGGCGCATCAAGTACCGCCGTCGCCGCGGTATGAATGGCGGCACAAGGAACACATTGAAGTAGTAACATCTGTAGGTCTTTCACATGAGTATGCATGTACATCCTGTATCAGAACCAAGCTTTGTTTTTTTCTACTTATTTCTTTATAGCACTTTAAAGTGAGTTAATGGTACATTAGTCCAAAATGCTGCAGAAAGACAGGCTTCATATGATGTATGCATACAGTAGACTTCCTGCATCAGATATTGTTGTTCTATTCTACTTATAACAAATTAAGGTCTTTACAGTCATCTAAAGTGTAGTAATGCCCCATATCCCATATACTGAAAGAAGCATACCTTTTAAAATCCCCTTTAAATGAAATAAACATATATTTGTAACTCAAACAATGTTTTGTTGGACTACTTTATGATTGTTTTCACTTTCTGAGGTTAGCCACGTTTTATAAAATTGCATTTAACCTTATTTGCAATGTACTGTAGTTGGCTAGGAGAAATAGAAACGCATTCTGGGTATTTAGTATATTTAGAATAAATAGTATATTTATTCTGTCCGTTTGATCTGCTATAAAATCACTTTAAGCAAAAAGATAAACTTAAAGAAAATTACAGGTAAGCCCATACACCAATTTCTTAAAATAACAGCACTGTCAAAGAAGAGCTAATAAAATGTTTAATAAAGCATACGTGGGAGAAAAGTGGGAGAAACTAATGTTTCGTTGTTATCTCTCTGTTCTGGGCGAAATGGATGCTCTTGTGGAGCGCTCTCTGTGTGGCTGCTGACATTACCGTAGTGATAATAATGCGCGCGCACCAAAATATTAAGCGCGGCTGGCTTGACTGTGTTTTTCCGAACCGCGGCTGGCTTGACCGTAGTGAAAAACACCCTGATTGTACACGGACCGTATAAGCTCGTGAATACAAAATTAATTAAGTGATAAGGTTTACATTGAGGCGAAAAAGATTGAGGCACACACATGTAAAACAGTTTGACTCTGTAAATGTTCCTGTTTAAATCGTCCAGTAACGTTAACAACAAACAGGAAGTTAGGCGAACTGCTAGACTGGTTTTCCCCTGAGATACAGATATACAGTTTTAATCCCTATACGTGAAGTATTACCAGACAACAATTCGTTGTATATGTGTAAACCTTTAACAAATGAAACTTACCTGTGATGACACCGATGATATTAAACAAGACAACAGAAAAACTGATAAAAGCGGACATTCTTCCTCAATTTGACAGAATCCCTTGGTATGAAGTGCGCACGCTGAGAACGGGTATGACACTTGTGAACGAGGAAGAGGAATAAGCGAGTTCTAAAAAGAAAGGGAAAGAAAAAAGTCAAGTCATCATGTACGTAGCGTACGTTTAAAAGAAACCCCGTGTAAGGGGAGGTGTCAAACTGTAAAGCAGACAAAGGTTTAAGCTTCAGAGGGGTTTATTATATATATGTGTATACCTGGTATCTATATTTTTTTATCTAACGTTCATTTTATTATTTTTTTTCTCTGTTTTTCTGTTATAATGAAGAGGGACAGAAAGACCTAAAAGGGCACAAAAGTGCCTAAAAATAAATTTATTTACCTAAATGTAATTCAGAATACGTCTTTCTGTTGTTGTCGTCGTCGTCGTCGTCGTTGTTGTTGTTGTTAAAGTATTTCAATTGAAATTGCACAAAATAAACATTAGGCTATCTCTTCTGTGAAACATAAAACGTAATCAAGTAACACAATAATTGTGCCAAATTTAAAATCTTTGTTCCTTGCTTTTTAAACATGGACAAAACAAATATTTTAATTATTCTACAGAGGAAATTCACAGATGTGAAGGATATGAACAATACTATATCCAGTGGAATAGAAATTAGAATAAGCAGGGGCCAGGGTTATTTAATTGGTGCTGGGAGCCTGGGACTGACAGATTATTGGGAATATTTCCGTGATGACACACTTGAAGAGTTCGAGAACGTTGTAGGTTTATTAGTAGTAAACAGACAACACAAAAGTTAAGATGTGCACATGTAACCATCATTAGACACAGGATTACAACTGGAATAATATAAGCAATGTCTATAGGGGTATAAAAATAACTAGGATGTTGTTTCATGCAGCAAATTGCAAATAACTTTTGATGTAATAATGATGTAATAATTGTCATAAATAAGAATTGGCGTACGAGTGATAAATAAGAACTTGTGTTGTTTAATAAATATTTATTAGTATGATTTCATAAATTGCTAGCAGACCACTAAACATAATGAAATAGTTTTTTTTTTTCTTGAAATGAGCAGAGAACTGGCCTAATACTATTTTAGATTTTTTAGAACATATAACTTCTTGAGTTATCAAAAATATATATTTGTAAATAGGGGTCATTCCTTAGCATCAGTATTGATTATATTTTTAAATAGCCTACATAGGCACAATTTAATAAAAAAAATCCCAACTCAGGCATCAAAGAATTTATGTTATATTCTGTTTTATTCTTATTTGAACACCGATTTTTTGACATGATATGTAAATAATACAAACTGATTATGATGCAGTTCATGCAGTATGATGAAAGGTTTGAATAAGGGAAAAGCTTATTATTCAGAGACTCTTTTTGCGTTGCAAGTTTTTTTTTTTATTCTTCCAATTCTACACTGACTGTTCTGTGACATTATTTCTTTGTTCACTGTGAGTTCCAGTGGAATATGTTTTCACTAAAATCTAGTTTATCTTTTTGTTCACTGAATGCAAGGAGTCTAAAGGACAAAGTAAAAAGGAAAACTATATTTTTGTTTGCTATGGGGCAGAAATCACAGTTTTTGTTTCTTCAAGAGACTCATTCTACTGCTGAAGATGAAGCTTTTTGAAAAATAATGTGGGGAGACACAATTTTGTTCAGTCATGGCTCTAATCGATCAGCAGGTGTCGCCATATGCCTCAACAATTGTCCTGGGAAGGTTGTGACTTTTCAGTCTGATGATTATGGTCATTGGCTTACTGATGTGATTAATCATTGAAGGTATTTTTGTTATTATAGTGAATGTGTATGGCTATAATAGTGCTGGGCAAAACAAGTCTTTATTATCTGATTTAACAAAGGTTGTTTTACAATTTGAATAGAAATTTAATACAAATTTGGTACTAATTGGAGGTGATTTTAACTTGGCACCTAATTAATGGATGGATAGATCTCCTTCTAGTTTTACAAGTCATCATCTTAATAGTATTATTCAGGAATTTTGCCAAGTTAACTCTCTTATAGATGTATGGAGAGTCAAGAATCCTAATACTAATCAGTTTTCTTGGGTCAAACCTAATGGGTCCTCTAGGTCACGAATAGATTTTTGGCTCATAACTGAGGAATATCTTGAGCTTGCGAACCAGGTTTTAATTTCTGCTGCACCATTGGCAGATCACTGTGTGATTTCATTAACTTTGACACCAGTAAACAAAAATACTACTAAGAAAGACTATTGGAAGTTTAATGCAGAACTTTTAAAGGATAAAGTTTATAGTAGTCAAATTAGAAACCTAATTAGTGAGGTTGAGAATGATGTCTCTTTAAATTCCAGTGGGATTAAATGGGAATACTTTAAATTTAAAACAAGGGAAATTTCAATTTGTTTTGGTAAACAAAAGAGAAGTGATATATTGCTAAAAGAATTAAGAATAATTCAGGAAATTAATGCTTGCTGTAACACACATGATAAGGTTAAAGATGTGGAAAAGTTAATCACTCTTCAAGCTAAATTAGACAGCATGTATGTAATGAAAGCACAAGGAGATTTTGTAAGGTCTCGGGCAAAATGGGTGGAAGAAGGAGAGAAGAACACAGCTTACTTTTGTAAATTAGAAAAGAGTAGACAGCAAAGTAATGCAATTCATACTTTAGTTATTAAGGATGCAATAATTATGGATTCTAAACTGATATCTGAGGAAATATATTCATTTTATAGTAATATTTATTCTTCATCATATTCTGAAAATAATGCTGTTCAATTTCTAGAAAAGGTTAAAGAGTATATCCCACAGATAGATACTGAATTTAAAGAAATGTTTGATGAGGATTTAAAGCTAGAGGAACTTGAAGTAGCTATTAAAAAGATGTGTTTGGGTAAGTCTCCTGGTCAGGATGGTTTGACTAATAACTTCTACAAATTGTTTTGGGAGGATATAAAACATTTGTTATTTGCAGCATTAAAAGAGTGTTTGATTTCTAATACTTTACTTACAACTATGAAACAGGGCTTGAGTATTCTTATTACAAAGGCAAACAAAGATAAAAGATTTATTGAGAATTTAAGGCCGATTACTCTACTCATTGTGGATTATAAAATTCTTACATCTGCTATAGCTAATAGATTGAAATTTAGATTGAATCAAGTTATAAGTGAACATAGACTGGTCTTAGATCTAGTTGATTATGGACACTTAATTAAAGAGGATGGGTTTGTTTTATTTCTTGACTTCTACAAGGCATTTGATACAGTAGAACAGGGGTCACCAATCTCGGTCCAGGAGGGCCGGTGTCCCTGCAGGGTTTAGCTTTAACTTGCCTCAACACACTTGTCTGGATCTTTCAAGTATACTTAGTAAGACCTTGATTAGCTTGTTCAGGTGTGTTTGATTAGGGTTGGAGCTAAAATCTGCAGGACGCCGGCCCTCCAGGAACAAGTTTGGTGACCCCTGCTGTAGAACGTTCGAGGTTACAGAAGTAACCCTTCATTCCCCGAGGAGGGGAACGGAAGTGCTATAAGTGGATTTGATGTTAAAATCCAGGTATGGGAGGTTTCGGTTCAGAAGCCGCTTGTCTAAAAGAGTATTGAACGGGCCAATGAAAACAATGAATTGGCAGCGTAAGCTTGCGCAGGTGTGCTTCATTGCCAATTATCCCAGCATATAAGCTCACCTGGTGCTAGCAAACGCCATTCTTTTAAGCTGAAGAGACTTATAAACAGTTAAGGCACAGTCATTATGGCGACGGAGTATAGCACTTCCGTTCCCCTCCTCGGGGAACGAAGGGTTACTTCTGTAACCTCGAACGTTCCCCTTCGGTTGGGGAACTCCAGTGCTATAAGTGGATTTGATGTTAAAATCCACGTATGGGAGACTATGGAAAATGCCATAATGACTGCACCTTACCAACACCTCCGATGAGAGGGCAGTCAAGCAAGCGTGACATACCCAAATCATGGAAGGCACAGTCCTCCAACGTGCCCTTGGCCCTAACTTATCCCCACTTCAAAAAAAGTTTTATGGAATAGTTATATTTTTTTGGGAGTCGCTAGCGTCTAGATAATTCTAGGAATACGACAGCACGTTGGGAAGTGTGCAATACCAGTAGGGAGGACACTGCTGAGACCATCCGCACCCAATGAGGGAGACAAAATAGAAATACATATGGACTAGCCCTAAGAAGGGGGAGTGCGCATATAAAGGTGGTTAGCGGATAGGGAAGGCACAGGTCCACCCAAGAGGGGGGACTGAACCGTGGTGGAAAAAGCATATGGGATTGCCAAAGGGGATCGCACATAGCATAGCCGGCACCTATACCCAAAAACGCGGGCTGACCAGTGGGCAGACCTAATGTAGTAGGCCATCAAGTGACTCCTCCGCTGAGTCAGTGCTGGGGGCCTCGGAGGAATCTGCAGGGCTCACTGAACGGGGAACTTTATTGACAGACAGGAAGGTGCACATCTCTCAGTGTTAAGGAAAAAGGGCCCCACAAGCGTATTACAACACCCCACCGAGTTGTTTCCTCAATCACCAAGGGTTACCTAATACCCTTGAGGAAACCGGTTTCACTCGCAGATTGTAAAACCTTGCAAATGTGTTGGGTGTCGCCCAGCCCGCAACTATACAGATGTCTGTTAAAGAGGCGCCGCGTGCACGCGTCCAAGAGGATGCAACGCTTCGAGTGTAGTGCGCACGCACTCCCGGGGGACGCGGCTGACCTCTGCTCAAATAAGCACAAGAAATGGCCTCCACAATCCAGTGGGATAATCTTGGTTTGGTCACGGCACTTCCCTGCTGCCTATTGCCATAACAGACAAAGAGCTGCTCAGATGATCTAAAGTACTGAGTACGGTCCACATAATGTGCAGCGCGCTAACTGGACAGAGTAAGGTAAGGGCTGGGTCTGCCTCCTCCGGGGGCAGCGCTTGCAGGGTTACTACCTGGTCTCTAAAAGGAGTGGTAGGAACCTTGGGCACATAACACGGGCAGGGTCTCAGGATAACGTGACAAAAATCCGGCCCAAATTCGACAGAATCTTAAGGATACTGATTCGAGTGTCACGAAGGGATCTGAACGCAAGCTCGTGAGAACGAGGGCGAGATCCCAAGAGGGCATGAGAGGGGGGCGAGATGGATTAATTGCCTAGCGCCTCTTAGGAACCGGATGATGAGGTTATGCTTTCCCACGGTGCCGCCAGCTACCGCATCGTGATAAGCGGAGATGGCGGCAATGTAAACCTTGAGAGTGGAGGGCGACAGCCTGCTCTCCAGCTTCTCTAGAAGTAAGAGAGCACAACACTGATCTGGCAAGTTCGGGGGTCTTCTCTGCGAAAAACGCACCATTCAGTGAAAAACTCGTAGGGCGTAGGCGCGTCTCGTGGAGGGGGCTCTAGCCTGAGTGATGGTATCAACCACCGCAGACGGTAGGTTACCTAAGTCTTCCTCGCATCTAGGGACCACACATGGAGGTTCCAGAGATCGGGGCGAGGGTGCCAGATGGTGCCCTGTCCCTTAGAAAGTAGGTCCTCTCTCAAAGGGACCTGCCAGGGGAGGGCCGTCGCGAGGAGGGAGATCTCTGATATCCAGATTCGGTTGGGCCAGAGGGGCGCAACTACCAGAACCTGCTCCTCGTCCTCCCTGACTTTGCACAATAGCTGCCCGAGCAGGCTCACTGGGGGAAACGCATACTTGCATGTGCCCCGAGGCCAGCTGTGGGCCAGTGCATCTGTGCCGAGAGTGCCCTCGGTCAGGGAAAAGAACAACTGGCAATGAGCGTTCTCGGGAGAGGCAAACATAACGATCGGGGTCTCCCCGAATCGCGCCCATATCAGCTGGACAGACTCAGGGTGGAGTCTCCATTCTCCAGAGTGAATTTGCTGCCGTGAGAGCGCATCGGCTGCACGGTTGAGCATAGCTGGAATGTGAATGGCGCGCAGCAATTCCAGCCACGGGTGACTCCAGAGGAGCAGACGGCAGGCGAGCTGGAACATGCGGCGAGAGCGCGTACCCCCCATACGGTTGATATACGCTGTACTGTCCATCCTGACCAGCACGTGTTGCTGCTCCAACACCGGAAAAAAGCGGTGGAGAGCGAGGAACACTGCCAACAGCTCTAGGCGATTGATATGCCAATGCAGCTGGGCACCTTTCCACAGGCCCGCAGCTGCATGCCCATGACACACGGCTCCCCAGCCCGTGTTGGAAGCATCTGTTGAAACAACAACATGACTGGACGCCTGTCCCAGAGGCTTACCGACCTGCAGGAACGAGGGGTCGTTCCAGGGGCTGAGGGTGCAGCGACACGAGACTTGGTGTGCGCCTGCATGCCATGCGCATCTTGGAACTCGATCTAGAAGCCAGTGCTGAAGTGGTCTCATATGGAGCAATCCGAGCGGCGTGACAGCTGCAGCGGATGCCATATGCCCCAGGAGCCTCTGAAAGTATTTCAGTGGGACCACTATTTTGCTGTCGAGCTCCCTCAGACAGTTCAGCAACAGGCGAGCCCGCTCTCTGGAGAGGCGCGCTACCATAGTGACCGAGTCCAGCTCCATCCCGAGAAAAGAGATCCTCTGCACCGGGGCGAGTTTGCTCTTTTCTCGGTTGACCTGCAACCCCAATAGGCGAAGATGCCGGAGCACCTTGTCTCTGTGCATAGTCAATTGCTCCCGCGAGTGGGCTAAAATCAGCCATTCGTCGAGATAATTGAGTATGCGGATGCCCGCAAGCCGAAAGCGCACTGAGGCACCCTCCGCGAGTTTGGTAAAGACCCGCGGAGACAGAGAGAGCCTGAAGGGGAGGACCTTGTATTGCCACGCTCGACCGTCAAACGCCAACGCAGAAACTGGCAGTGGCACGGAAGAATGGAGACATGAAATACGCGTCCTCCAGATCTATAGCTGCAAACCAATCCTGAGGTTGAACGCATCAGAGGATGCGCTTCTGCGTAAGCATTCTGAACGGCAGCTTGTAAAGACAGCGGTTCAAAACGTGCAGATCTAGGATTGGCCGTGACCCACCGCTATTTTTGGGTACGATGAAGTATGGGCTGTAGAACCCGCTCTCCATCTCGGCTGGAGGAACCGGCTCGATTGCACCCTTTGCCAGGAGGGCAGCAATCCCCTCTCGCAAGACAGGGGCGGACAGGGGGTTGACCCTGGAGAAATACACTCCCGTGAACTTGGGGGGCCGTTTCGCAAACTGAATCGCGTAGCCGAGTCTGATTGTACGTATGAGCCACCGCGAGGGGCTGGCCCGCGCTAACCAGGAAGGCAGAGCCCTCGCTAATGGCGTCACCGCTACAACCGCTGATGTACCAGAGGTGGGGCAGCGCGGAGCGGGTGTGCTGATCCGGGAAGCGCAAGGGTCGTGCGAAAGAGCTGGAGGAGAGCGATTCGCTCTGGCTCCGCACCCTGACTCCGGAGAGGGGGCTCGAGGGCTGGGGAAAGGAAACCATCCCAGCGCTCGTGAGCCACTGGCGGAGTGCACCAAACCTGTGAGCTAGAGAGCACATTGTCTCAGACTGGCAGATTTCGGGCTGTCACATCGGGGGAAGTGGAAAAGTGCCCTTTCATTTCATGGCAGTAAAAAGTGCCGTTGGAAATGGGGCTCCGCCGTCCAGCGGGGAAAGATGACTTCTTCTCCAGATGACCTGTCCCAGGGCGCTTCGCGGTCCGTTGCCGGACTTAGCAGCGTTCTGGGCAGGAGGCTGCCTGCTTCGGCGAGGAGCAGATATGGATGGTACGGTCCCGCTGAAGGTGACATCACCCATCAGACTGCTCTCTCACCGCCCCGAATTCCTGGGTGAATTCGCAGATGATGTCGCCGACCAGCTTGGGATATGGGGAAGTCAAGAAAGCGGACTTTGTCGACTTTGCGCGTATCAGCCAAGTTTTAGTCAGGGGTGGCGCTCCTGGACCACTAGTGTGGACATCGTCCTCCCAAACGCACACGCAGCGGGCTTAGTAGTCCGAAGAGCTTAGTCAGCTGTGGTGTGAAGCTCATAAGCCTGGGTTGGACCCACCCTCGTGCAGCTCGGCCAGCGCCTGCACTTGGTATCGCTGGTAGGTGGCTATCGCATGCAAGGCAGAAGCAGCCTGGCCCGCAGCTTTGTAAGCTCTAACTCCGAGGGAGCAGAAAAACTTACAGGCTTTGGATGGGAGACGAGATGGACCCCGCCAAGAAGAGGCGCCGTCGCGCACTCAACCTGAGGAATTGCCACATACCCCCTGACCGCTCCACCGTTGAGAGTGGTGAGGGTGGAGGGACACGCAGCGCGAGCAGAATAAAGTGCCCTTCAAGTCCGCGTGAGCCTACTGTGCACCTCCGGTAAGAAGGGAACGCCCCTCTAGTCGGTCCGGCTGCGGAGCTGGGGGATAAACCATCTCCAACCCACGGCCGAAGCAGCCCGGGAAAGCACGGCTAACATGTCCGATTCAGGATCCGTTTTGACAGCGCTCACCTGCCCGAAGGGGGCGAGGGGGTCTGGATCATCATCGGACAATGAAAGCCCACCCTCCGATGCCGCGGTAGATGTCTGGTATCCGGTGTCATTGAGCGTAAGGGCTACCATCTGTTAGACGGATCGCTTCCCCCGCCTGAAGCTTAGATGGAGCGCTTGGAGGAGTGAGAGGTCTGCGGGCCCGTGGGTGACGGATTATCTCTTGTTGAACCCTCAGATCTGCCTGAGTGCCAGCTTCAGAGCAAAGGACAACTGGGGTGGTTTGCCCTTTTGCAAAGGCTAGCCGCGATCTTTACTGCGCAACAGTCATGGCATCGCAATGACGACATGAACTGCCCCCGAGCAGCGCATTAACATGATGGAGCATGTTACGCAGTGCCCGTGCCCATCATCCGAGGACAGAATCCCACAGCATCCAGAAATGCACAGTCGCAGCGCCGTCCTGAAAAGGAGGTGCTGCACGACTTTGTTTCTCTCTTTGTGAAGTTGCAACTTTATACGCACCGCTCTGGAGGACCGGACCCAAAGAATCACCAGGCAAGGGAGAAAACCAGCTCGACCGTCTGCTGCTGCGTTGTACACACTCTGGACCGGGAGAAGCTCTCGTTTGCTTGGCATCACTGGATCACAGCAGGAGGAACCCTCATTGACTCGATCAGAAAAGTCTCTGAAGCGAAAAGGATGGCGTTTGCTAGCGTTAGGTGTGCTTATATGCTAAGATAATTGGCAATGAGGCACACCTGCGCAAGCTTACGCTGCCAATTCATTGTTTTCATTGGCCCCTTTAATACTCTTTCAGACAAGCTTCTGAACCGAAACCTCCCATACATGGATTTTAACATCAAATCCACTTATAGCACTGGAGTTCCCCAATCGAAGGGGAACATAATTTTATTTTACATACATTGAGATTTTTTGGTTGTAGTCATAAATTTGTTAAAGTAATAGAAATGTTATATAAAGACATAAATAGTTCAGTATCATTACCATTTGGGACTTCGAAGAGTTTTTATTTTAGTTGCTGAATTATTAGCATTGTATGTTAAAAATTGCAGAGCTATCAGATCTTTGAATGTTTTAGGGAGTCAATTAATAATAAGTCAACAAGCAGACGATACCACCCTGTTTCTCAGTAATGCAGAGCAGATTCCAGTTGCCATTAATCTGGTGTCTCATTTTTTAAATGCTTCTGGTCTGCAATTGAATTTTAAAAAATGTGAGCTGATGGCACTCCATATCTACACTGAAACACAACTGTTCAATATTCCAGTTAAAAATGAGTTAAAATACATGGGTGTTGTTATTTCTAAAGACCCTAAAGTTAGGTAAAAATCTGATGGATAATTTGATAAAAACTCAAACAATATTAAATTTGTTGGTTTAAAGGGATCTATCTATTTTTGGTAAAATTGTTTTACAAAAGTCAGAAGCACTTTCCAGGATGATTTACCCAGCTTTTTCTTTAAGTATATCTGATAGGTGCGTTAAAAATCTAAATCAAATGCAATATAAATTTCTATGGAAAAATAAGCATCATTATCTAAGAAAATCAGATGTAGTGAAACCAATCAATGAGGGAGGATTAAATGTAATTGATTTTGATGTTATGAATGGTATCCTTAAGCTGAAGTGGCTTCAAACCTTCCTTTGACATAAACATTCTTTCTGGTTTAGTTTTTCTTCTAAAATTGTTTTATTTCTTTGGGGGCATAGACTTTTAAGATGCGATTTTGAGCCATCAGTTATAGGTTAAAGTGTAAATTGTCATCTCTTCATATAGCTGTATTGGAAGTTAATATACAAACATAATTTTTCGCCACATAGTTGTTCTTTGTGGAATAATAAGTATATACTTATTAAGAGGAAATCTGTGTTTTTTCAAGAGTGGATGGACAAAGGTGTTTGGTCTATTTTACACATTTTTGATGGGGTTGGAAATTTCCTCAATTATGATGATTTTTGTGAAAAATACCATATTATATGTACTCAGAAATTGTATTTGTCTTTGTTGAAAGCTATTCCTGATGGTTTGGTTCAGCTGATCAAAGGGCAATTGGGTAATTCTTCTTTGATACCAAGATTGGGCAATCTTATTATTGGTGGTATTAATTTTACTGGGCAGAGCTGTAATAATAAGACTTTAAGACGGTTAGTAAATAAACAGCTATCCCTTCTAAAGTTAAAAAAAGACCCCTTTGTTTTAGATTTTCCGGAAGACAAGGTGGTTCGAATTCGAACAAGATTTCTCTCTTTTCCACTTCTACCAAAGGCAAAAGAAGTTCAGTTTAAAATTATCAACGATATTTATCCTTGTAATAAGTTCTTCATGCATAAATTTAATTTGGATTGTAACGTTTGTACCTTTTGTGAAGCGGACATAGAGTCATTGGAACATATGCTTTATTTATGCAAATTTTCAAAAAAGTTATGGGATGACATTACTGTTTGATTAAGATTAAAATATGTAATACCTGATTTTAAAACTGTAAAATATTTATCTTTTTGTCAGAATCCTGAGCTGGAATTTTTGGTTAACAATATTGTGACTATGGCAAACTATTTCATTCATAAATGCAGATTTTTTAAGAACTCCCCCACTTTTTTGCTTTTCCAAAGATTTAATGGTATTCTTCAATTCTTTAAAGCTGATAAGACATAAAAAGCCCTTAAAATATGTAGTCTGTTAAAGCCATTTTTTGATGATTAACCCCTTTGTATTATATTGCATTGTACTTTGCTTTTAATTTATTTTTATTTTATTATGTTTATATATATATTTTTTTTTGTTTTTGTGTGGATGCTGCTATTTGGACTTGTAATGTAATGTAATTCTTTGTTCGGTTATTTGTTTCTTTCTGTATGTTCTTATAAGATTTAATAAAAAAATAATGGGCTATATGCACGGCGGTGCGTGACGCATTTCCGGTTAAATGTAAGACCCCAAGCCAACTTCCGCCGATCGTACATACAGTGCTACAACAAGAGCGCTACTGATCAAAACAACTAACGTTTTGGAGAGTTGTCTTAATGTTTTATGAAAATATTTTATATGTTTATGTCTGCTACATAAATATGACATCTAAACATTTGAAATTGTCATTTCAAAGATGTTAGAAGAGTACTTTTAGCTACCACTGCTGTGTTCAGCAACGCACAGCATCAGAAATTGAACCTCAGTTTCGCACGTTTCCAAAAAAAAAATAGTCGTGCAGAAGAGCTGGGTTGTTAATATTATACGTGAGAATTTTACAGAAACAGAAAAGACAAGAGTGTAGCTGACAATTTCAGTCTAGCAACCTGATCGAGGCTCCAGTGCCAACCAGATGCAGACATTTAAAGAAAGGAGCTTTTATGGCAAACAACAGTTTATTTCCATTGCCTTTAAAGTAAAAAAAAAAAACTGAAAATAATGTATATAAACATTTCTTAAGCTACTTTCTAATTGCAACATATTTTTCAGAATAAAGACCTTTATTTTATTTACTGTACATATAAAATGTAATTCACTGTATATAATTTTATTATATACAGTGAATTAAATTAAATTGTCAAAAAAAGTAACATTTTAAAAAAAGATTTTATTCATATGAACAGAAACAATAACATTGAATCAATTGTTTAATCAGCACAGTGCTTCTTCTGTAACTTGTGCATAGAGAGGTATTTGGGCTGATACGTATTAAATAAATAAATAAATCACCCCTCTGTTTCATGGAACTTAACACATAATTAATCCATTCCAAACTGTTGTTTATGGTTTATGCAACTTCTGTTCCATTTGGGTGCAGGAGGGACAACAGACATTACACATTTTAGATGAATGGGCTGTCTGGAAAAGAAAAGCAACCAAATGTTTGCATATCCCTGTCTCAGCCACACAAAAGCAGGAGCTATTAACTAGCAGATGATGGCAGGGATTTTCTGATGGATGTCCGCTCCAGGATGGAGTAACACACAAACTTTTCTAGCTCTGAATCTCATAATGTTACCTAGAAAACAGAAACAAAAATATTAATAGGTTTTTAAAGAGAGTTATTAAAGGCTGTTCTATTTACTCATCCTTCACTTGTTCCAAACCTGTTTGAGTTTCTTTCTGATGTTTAACACAAACGAAGATACTTTGAAGAAAGCTGGAAACTTGCAACCACTGATATTCATGGTATTCTTTTTCCTACTATGAAAGTCGCTGGTTACAGGTTTTCAGCTTTCTTCAAAATATCTTCTTTTGAAAGCCGTTCTGCATCTGCAGCAATATCATCGGGTTAAACTACACTGTAAATACTTATTTTACATACTTTAAAAGTATCTCCCATTAGTCACACTTTAAAATAAGATTTCATTAGTTAATGCATTTGCTCACAAGAACTAATAATAGACAATACTTGTACAGCACATAAATAGTTAATATTAACTATTAAAATAACTATTTAATATTTAATAGTTAGCAATTGTTAAACTAATTTGCTAATTAATAAACATCAAAAGTCATGATTGTTAACAATAGCTATTACATTGTAAGTTAACAAGCAAAATAGATAAGCATTTCTTCATTAACGTAAAAAACTAATAAATATTGCAATAGACAAATTGTTGATGTGAAAATAACTAATAACACCTTATTGTTTTGGGTCACCCTCCCATTTAATTACGATTTTATTGACTATAGAAAACATGTCATCTACACTGTTTCAGCAAGAATTCTCAGCAATAACAGTGCTATTTGTCTGTTGTGGATGGAACTGCATTGTATTATTTTGTTCCTAATATATCTTGCTCAATAATCATGCTTACAAGCTAAGATAGCATCTGTGTTTCTGTGATTATCCGAACTGAACAGTGGTGGTCACTTTAGAACAGTAAAAATATGAACAGGACAGAAATTCACATTAATTCTGTCCTACTCTCAGCTGGTGAGGAGACTCCGATTTCTTCATAGATAGATCGGTAGTAATAAGCTCTCACTTAGATCTTATTCCTGTCCTGTTACATACACATGATCATTTTTACTAACGTGATAAAGTTGCAGATGGACAGATCGTAAGAATAGTATTAGGTTCAGTGACAAAACGGGTGTGGAAAGACGGGAAATTTAAAAATCTTTTATAAAGTAGATTTAAAAGCATCCGTCAGATATTTTAAAATGTACAGATTGTATTCATGTTGATTTTATGTAATTAAAAATAACATTTGCACCATTTTTACAAACATTAAGACTGAATGTACCTGAAAATGTCAAATGGTGTAACTGCCAAAAATTGTGAAATATTAAATAATTTACTCCTCCTATGCAAGTGTACACACCGAAATAAATATTTCATTTTAAAATACCACAATAACATTTATTTTATTCGCATTATCTCTCAATGTACATTTTAATGAGATTTTGCAATATTTGGCTGGACACATGCTAAAAACACTTCTGATTTCTAAATAATCTTTAACAAATTATGTAAAAAACGTTAAAAACTATTTTATTACACTAAACTAGGTGTTTTAATTTTAATTTCACATAATTTTCATGTACATAATTATATTTTTATGTAAAATACTGGTTACACCAATTGACACAAACCAGTTACACCACTTGCCAGTGTTGCTTCTACAACCAAAGATTTTGAAATTGACAATTAAAATCAATTCAAATTAAGAATGATAGTCAACAATTTTAGCTGAAGTGATTTTAATTTCTTTTAAATGTTAACCAAAATGTCTGGCAACAAGAAATCATCATGGCGCATGAACGGTGTACCCATGTCTCATATTGTAATGACAGTTGAGGAACAATATCTGAGAGGGGTGGGATTGTCATTGACAAATATGTTTAAACCAAGTTGCTGAACTTTAATACACCAAGTAATAACATCCTTTACATTAAATGTGTGGCCTTCATCAATAGAATATTAACAAACTAAAGAAACATGTTTAGCATTTAACACCTTTTCCATCACTGTTTCTTTTCAGTTGGCTTAAGTAAAATAAAAATAAGTAGATGATATTAGAAAAAAAATCCACTATTTTACTTCTAATCTACTTAGAAACAATTTGCCAAACACTATGAACAAAAATAGCTCCAAATAGTAGTTTAATTTATGTCACATTTTTGATCAGCATCATGAACTTATGATATTTCACTAAATTGACCCCCAACAGAAAGACTCCTGCAATAGGAGTCAAATGGTGTAACCAGTTACACCCCTTGACATTTCAACTTAAAATGAAATTTGACAGGCATTATCATTAACATCTATGCAAGCACATGTGCTTGGTGGGAATATTTCAAATGTAACTTTTAAATATAATACTTATTTTTATAATATTTAACAATTATCAGTGCATTCCTGGGGTCTTACCATTTTACATGTATATCTAAGAATAGCTGACCATACCTTAAAAAGGTCAAAGTATCTCACATTTTAAAAAGAGTTACTAACATTTGCATGCAGCAATTAGTCTTATCAAGAGTTCTTCTCTGTGATCCAATTTCCTGTCTAACTGTCTTGTGCACAATATTAACAAAATGGCTCAATAAATGGTGGTTACACCATTTTGACATTTCAGAAATTTGAGGTGACAGACAAAGTTCCCCAAATGAATTATAATATTTAAAACAATTGTACTATATTTACTAGGGATGTAATGGTATCAGACTTTCACGGTACGGTAATACCTCGGTATGAATGGCACGATACAGTATTTATTGAGTAATTTACAGGAAAACAAAACTAATGAAAAGAATTGAAAAAAGTGCCAAAAGTGCTTCTTTACCTTAGCACTGAACTTATCAATGACATACAAATTAGCCATCTATCTGTAAGTTTTGAAAAAGGAACTTCAATTTTTTCAATTTTAATAACAAAAAACGTTTGAGGTTACAGAAGTAGCCCTTCGTTCCCCGAGGAGGGGAACGGAAGTGCTATACAGTGGATTTGATCTTGGGAAAATCCACATATGGGGGGATTCGGTTCAGAAGCCGCTTGTCTGAAAGAGTATTGAAAGGGCCAATGAATGCAATGAATTGGCAGCGTAAGCTTGCACAGGTGTGCTTCATTGCTAATTATCCCAGCATATAAGCACACCTGGAGCGAGCAAACGCCATCCTTTTAAGCTTCAGAGACTTTCAAACAGCTACGGGACAGTCATTATGGTGATGGAGTTTAGCACTTCCATTCCCCTTCTCGGGGAATTTACAGATGGCAGAATTTACATATGGACTAGCCCTAAGTAGGGGGAGTATGCATAGAAAAACAAGTGGTTAGCGAAGAGGGAAGACACGGTCCACCCAGGGGGGGGACTTAACAGTGGCAGAATGAGCATATGTGATCACCTAGTCGGGATCACGCATAGCAAGCACCTATACCCAAAATGCGGGCTGACCAGCGGGCTGACCTACAGTGTAGTGGGCCAGCTGGTGACTCCTCCGCTGAGTCAGTGCTGGGGGCCACGGAGGAATCTGCAGGGCTCACCTGACGGGGAACTTACTGACAGATAAAAAGGCGCACGTACCTCCGTGTTAGGGAGAATGGCGCAGCAAGCGTGTTTTTTAACACCCTGCCGAGTTGTTTCCTCAATCACCAAAGGGTTACCTAATACCCTTGAGGAAACCGGCTCCACTCTCAGATTGTAAAACCTTGCAAATGTGTTGGGTGTTGCCCAGCCCGCAGCTCTACAAATGTCTGTTAGAGATGCGCCGCGTGCATGCGCCCAAGAGGATGCAACACTCCGAGTGCACTCCTGGGAGACACAGCTCATCTCTGCTCAAATAGCGAGTGAATGGCATCCACAATCCAGTGGGAAAATCTCGATATGGCATTTCCCTGCTGCCGACCGCCCTAACAGACAAAGAGCTGCTCAGAGGATCTAAAGTTCTGAGTATGGTCCACATAAATGCGCAGGGCGCGAACTGGACAAAGTAAGGAAAGGGCTGGGTCTGCCTCCTCCAAGGTATATACGCCGCCGCCGCCGAACTGTCCGTCCTGACCAGCATGTGTTGCCGCTCCAGCACCGGTAAAAAGTGGTGGAGAGCGAGGAACACTGCCAACAGCTCTAGGCGATTGATATGCCAATGCAACTGGGCACCCTTCCACAGGCCCGCAGCTGTATGCCCGCGACACACGGCCCCCCAACCCGTGTTAGAAGAATCTGTTGAACAACAACATGGCTGGACGTCTGTCCTAGAGGCACACCGGCCTGTAGGAATGAGGGGTCGTTCCAAGGGCTCAGGGCGCGGCGACACAGGGCAGTAACAGAGACTCGGTGTGTGCCCACATGCCATGCATGTCTTGGGACTCGATCGTGAAGCTAGTGCTGGAGTGGTCTCATATGGAACAATCCGAGTGGCGATGGCGGCTGCGGATGCCATATGCCCCAGGAGCCTCTGAAAGAACTTCAGTGGGACCACTAGTTTGCTGTCGAGCTCTCTCAGACAGCCCAGCAACAGGCGAGCACGTTCCTCTGAGAGGTGCCCTACCATGGTGACCGAGTCCAGTTCCATCCCGAGAAAAGAGATCCTCTGCACAAGGGCGAGTTTGCTCTTTTCTCGGTTGACCTGAAGCCCCAATAGGCGGTGATGCCGAAGCACCTTGTCTCTGTGCATAATCAACTGCTCCTGCGAGTGAGCAAATCAGCCAGTCGTTGAGATAATTGAGTATGCGGATGCCCGCGAGCCAAAGGGGAGCTAAGGCACCCTCCGCGAGTTTGGTGAAGACCCGCGGAGACAGAGAGAGCCCGAAGGGGAGGACCTTGTATTGCCATGCTCAACCTTCGAACGCAAACCGCAGAAACTGGCGGTTCCAATCCCGAGGACGAACGCATTGGAGAATGCGCCTCTGCGTGAGCATTCTGAACGGCAGCTTGTGCAGACAACGGTTCAAAACGTGCAGAAGGATTGGTTTTGACCCACCGCTCTTTTAGGGTATGATGAAGTATGGGCTGAAAAACCCACTCTCCATCTCGGCTGGAGGAACTGGCTCGATTGCACCCTTCGCCAGGGGGGCAGCAATCTCCTTTCGCAAGACAGGGGGTTGACCCTGATGAAATACACACCCGTGAACTTGGGGGGCCGCTTCGCGAACTGAATCGGTCACCTAGTCTGATTGTGCGCATGAACCACCGCAAGGGGCTGGCCCGCGCTAACTAGGCAGGCAGAGCCCCCGCTAATGGAGTCATCGCTACAATCGCTGACGTACCAGCGGTGGGGCAGCGCGTAGTGGGTGTGCTGATGCGGGAAACGCGAGGGTCCCGCGGAAGAGCTGGAGGAGAGCGATTCGCTCTGGCTCCGCATCCTGACTCTGGAGAGGGGGCTAGAGGGCTGAGGAAAAGGAGACCGTCCCCCCAGCGCTCGTGAGCTACTGGCGAAGCACGTAAAACCTGTGAGCCGGAAGGCAGCGCGTCCCGGACTGGCAAGGTTCATGCTGTCACATCAGGGGAAGGGGAAAAAGTGCTCTTTCATTGATGTTTTCATGGCAATAAAAAGTACCGTTGGAAATGGGGCCCCGCCCTCCAGCGGGGAAAGAGCAAGTTCCCTCTTCTCCAGATGGCCTGTCCCAGGGACGCTTCGCGGTCCGTTGCCGGACTTAGCGGCGTTCTGGGCAGGGGGGGCTGCCTGCTTCCAAGGTATGAATGGCACAGCGGGCGGAGCGGGCTTACGGGCCGCCGATAAGACATCAGTCATCAGACTGCTCTCTCACCGACTCGAATTCCTGGGTGAATTCACAGACGGTGTCGCCAAACATGCCAGCTTGGGATATGGGGAACTCAAGAAAGCGGACTTTGTCGACTTCACGCATATCAGCTGGGGGTGGCGCTCCTGGATCACTAGTGTGGACATCGTCCTCCCCAATGCACACGCAGCGGACTTAGTAGTCCGAAGAGCTTAGTCGGCGGCGGTGCGAAGCTCATAAGCCTGGGTTGGACCCAACCTCGTGCAGCTCGGTCAGCGCCTGCGCTTGGTAACGCTGGTAGGTGGCTATCGCATGCAAGGCGGAAGCAGCCTGGCCCGCAGCCTTGTAAGCTCTAGCTTCGAGGGAGGCAGATAACTAACAGGCTTTGGATGGGAGACGAGGCGGACCCTGCCAAGAAGAGGCGCCGCGCGGATTGACCGCCATCGCGCACTCAACCTGAGGAATTGCCACATACCCCCTGGCTGTTCCACCGTCAAGAGTGGTGAGGGTGGAGGGACACGCAGCATGAGCAGAAAAAAGTGCCCTTCAAGACCGCGTGAGCCTACTGTGCACCTCCGGGAAGAAGGGTATGCCCCTCTAGTCGGTCTGGCCGCGGAGCTAGGGGATAAACCATCTCCAGCCCACGGCCGAAGCAGCCTGGGAAAGCACGGCTAACAAGTCCTTTTCGGGATCTGTATCGACAGCGACAGGGTCTGGATCATCATTGGACAATGAAAGCCCACCCTCCGATGCCGCGGTGGACGTCTGGTCTCCGGTGTCATCGAGCGTAGGGGCTTACCATCTGTTAGACGGATCGCTTCCCCCGCCCAAAGCTTGGATGGTGCGCTTGGAGGAGCGGGAGGTCCGCGGGCCCGTGGGCGACGGATTATCTCTCGCTGAAACCCTCAGATCTGCCCAAGTGCCAGCTGCAGAGCAGGGGACAACTGGGGTGGATTACCCTTTTGCAAAGGCTAGCGGCGATCTTTACAGCGCAACAGTCATGGTATCGCAATGATGACATGAACTGCCCGCAAGCAGCACATTAACATGCTGGACCCCCCAGGCATGCAACGCAGTGCCCGTGCCCATCATCCGAGGACAGAAAACCACCGCATCCAGAAACGCACAGTCGGAGCGCCGTCCTGAAAAGGACGTGCTGCATGACTGTGTTGCTCTTTTTGTGAAGTGCAACTTTATACGCACCGCTCTGGAGGACCAGACCCAAAGAACGTCAGGCAAGGGAGAAACCCATCTCGACCGTCTGCCGCTGTGTGTACACACTCTGGACCGGGAGAATGCTCTCGTTCGCTCGGAATTGCTGGATCACAGCAGGAGGAACCCTCATCGACTTGATCAGAAAGTCTCTGAAGCGAAAAGGATGGCGTTTGCTCGCTCCAGGTGTGCTTATATGCTGGGATAATTGGCAGTGAAGCCCTACTTAGCATACTAACTTATCACATGAGTAAACCTTTCACACAGAATTGCAATTTAGAAATCACAGCTCATCTGGATCATAACCGGTTCACTTCCCACCCACAATTTTTAGTTGTTTATGTCCCTCTATATTATCCATTCCTCAAACCTATCGAGGAATTGTTTTTCTGCCTGGAGATGAAAAGTGTGTGACCGAAATCCCCACACAGATATACCCTTCTCCAAGCTATAGCAGTTGATGCTTTTCATGGCTGGATTCGCCATGCAAGGTGACATTTTCCCCGCTGCTTGGCCAGACCAAAACAGAAAAGAGTATGCAGTATAGCTGTTATATATATATATATATATATATATATATATATATTATATATATATATATATATATATATACCACATGTCTTTGGACTGTGGGGGAAACCAGAGCACCCAGAGGAAACCCATGCAAAGGCAGAGAGAACATGCAAACTCCACACAGAAACACCAACTGAGCCAAGGTTCGAACCAGCGATCTTCTTGCTGTGAGGCAACAGCACTACCTACTGCACCACTGCCTCACCATATATATATTCTCAGAAATAAAGGTACATGAGCTGTCAATGGGGCAGTACTTTTTCAGAAAATACATATTAGTACCCAAATGTACCTAAAAAGTACCTCTGAAGAACCATTATGGACCCTTCAGGTACAAATATGTACCGTTTGAAAAGGTACCGCCCCAGTGACAGCTCCAATACCTTTATTTCTGAGAGTGTACCTTTTTATGAGAACAATTATGTACCTTAATTTAAATTGTACCATAAAAGGTACAGAACAGTATCATAAGAGGTCTTTTCTGTACCATATAAAGTAAACTTTTACAAAGGTACAAAATTGGCCCTCAAGGAACATTATTTGTACCACCGTGTACCTTTTTTTCTGAGATGTTAACAATTCAAATGTTGGTTGTGGCACGGTACAAATATCCCAGCATGCATTGTGGCGTGAATAAATGTAGTATAATTAGGGATGTAACAATATTGTTAATACGTCATACCGCAATAGTAATTTTTTTCAATATTACCGTAGGCAAATGACTCAATAAAACTATATTTCTGAGAAAAGTTTGCTTAGGCAAATGAAGCGAACGGGAGGTAACGGGAACTACAATTCCCATCAGCCTAGGTGTGGCCATCATCCTTTGCTGTCTGTTGTCACTACAGATCCAGTAATGCGGATATGGAGTGTGTTGCTAGTAGGGGGGAAGAAAAAGAGCTGGAAATGATCTAACCTAAAGTGGGTTTTAAATTGGATGTGTGGAAACATTTTGATTTCTTTCTAAAAAGATACGAAAAAGGAGAAAAGGTGACAGACTGTTGTGATGAGTCAGAAGGCATTGAATCCATTTGCAAGCTTTATTAAAAGCACACATACATACAAACACAAAGGGGCAATCCAGGAGACAGAACGTGGGACAGGCAAAAGTTCAAAGGCAGGCAGATATCTTTCGTAATCGTAGAACAAGCACAGGGTCAGAAACACAGATCAGTCCGAAGCAGGGAGTATGGAACGCTCAGAAATGACAGCCAGGCAAATCAAGACTTCGCAAAGAACCAGAGCGTGAGTGTGGTATATATACACGAGAGCTGATGAGCGTGAGAGTTGGGTCTAGGATATCCCTAGCATTCACCCAGGACCGTTCCTCTGGACCATACCCTTCCCAGTCCACCAGATATTGGAGGGCGCCACCCCGACGTCGAGAGTCCAGCACTTCTCGAACGAGATAGGCTTCCTCGCCCTCGATCATGACAGGTGAGGGGGTCCTGGTTTCCGATTCCTCCTCAGCCGCCTCCTCTCGTGGTGGAAAATGCGGTCTTCCACTCGTCACCAGCACGGATTCTGACAAGGTTGTATGCACTGCGAAGGTCAAGCTTGGTATAATATTTAGCCTTTCTTAATTGTTCCAAGGCAGGAGGTACGAGGGGTAATGGATAGCGGAATTTTACGGTGATTTCATTGAGCACTCGGTAATCAATACAGGGACGTAAACTGCCATCTTTCTTCTTTACAAAGAAGAATCCAGCTGAAGCAGGAGATGTAGAAGGTCGAATGAAACCTTTGGCCAATTCCTCGTCGATATATTCAGACATTGCCTTGTGCTCAGGTTGCGACAGAGGAAATATTCGACCCGTTGGAGGACTTGAGCCGGGAATTAATTCAATAGCACAATCACTTGGTCGATGTGGGGGAAGTTGAGTAGCTTTTTGTTTGCTAAAAGCTTCATGTAAGTCATGATACTCAATGGGGATTCGTTCATCAACGAGTTCAGGTAACATATTGGTGGTTCGCAATGGAATTTTGTGAATGGGCTGGATGCACTGTTTCATGCATGACTCACTCCACTGCAATATCTGTCCGTCCCTCCAGGAGATATGAGGATCATGTCGCCTTAACCATGGCAGTCCCAACACCAGTGGATGATTAACTGAATCAATAATGTAGAATTGCATTTCTTCAGTGTGTAGAACACCAACTTGTAACTGTAACTTATTCGTGATCATACGGATGCGTCCTTCACCCACAGGACGACCGTCTAGTGCTTCCACTGCAAGACAGGAATCATATGAGCTGAGAGATAGTTCGTGATTTAAAGCAAATTTCTTAGAGATAAAGTTTCCGGCAGACCCAGAGTCGACAAGAGCCGTGGTATTTATCATTCTTTTATCAAATTTAATAATTACAGGAATCAGTACACTGAAAAGTGCTGGAACATGGGAAGGACTCACCGATTGAACTGGTGTATGAGGTCGTACGCTGCAGGTGGATTTCCTGTGCCCTGATTGACCGCAGTACAGGCATAGATGATTTTGCAATCGGTGCATTCTTTCCTCATGGGTAAGACGTGTGAAACCCAGTTGCATGGGTTCATCAGGGGGCGTATCGCCTGAAACGTGGAGCTGTGTGCGAGGATTTCTACGGCTGCGAATCAGATGATCAAGACGGATGGTAAGTTCAATGAGTTCGTTCAATTTCTTTCCTTCGTCACGGCAAGCCAATTCAGATTGCAGAGTGGCAGTCAGACCCCGTCTGAATAGTGTCTTCAGTGTGTCTTCAACCCAGTTAGTTTGAGCGGCGAGAGTGCGAAATGACAAGGCGTATTCTGCAGCTGTGTTACGCCCCTGGGTAAGAGAAAGTAACTGCTCACTGGGGCTTCTCCCTTCTGCTGGATGCTCAAACACTTCCCGAAACTGCTTGAGAAAATTTTCAAACGTGGGGTAGTTACATTCCTCCTCCTTCCATATCGCTGTAGCCCATTCCAGCGCTTTCCCCGTTAACAGATTGCATACAAAAGCCACTCGACTGGAATCAGTGGGATATAATGCAGGTTGTTGGTTAACAAATAGTTTGCATTGTAATAGGAAGCCTTTGCAGCGAGAAGGTGAACCATCAAACTTTTCAGGAAAAGCTAATCGGGGACAGCCGGAACACTGGAGACATGCGTTGGCTGGGGAGCTGTCATGGTAGCAGGCGGGGTAACTGCAGGATTCGGATGACGGAGTTGTTGCATAGCTCTCACCAGTTCCTCCGTGAGAGATGTTAGATGGGTGAGTTGTTGATGATGGGTGGCTAACTGAGTGGCTTGAGCGGAAAGTTCAGTAGAAACTTGTGCTAAAGCTGCTGGATTCTGTAGTGGCGAAGTCCTCTGTTGTGATGAGTCAGAAGGCATTGAATCCATTTGCAAGCTTTATTAAAAGCACACATACATACAAACACAAAGGGGCAATCCAGGAGACAGAACGTGGGACAGGCAAAAGTTCAAAGGCAGGCAGATATCTTTCGTAATCGTAGAACAAGCACAGGGTCAGAAACACAGATCAGTCCGAAGCAGGGAGTATGGAACGCTCAGAAATGACAGCCAGGCAAATCAAGACTTCGCAAAGAACCAGAGCGTGAGTGTGGTATATATACACGAGAGCTGATGAGCTGCACCTGGACCGCAATCAGTGCCAGGTAGCAGGGCTTATGGGAGTTTGAGTCCGTGAGTCGAATTAGAATTCTGGCGATGGCACCCTCTGGTGGTGCACAAGAGGATTGGCATCGCCCTCATTTACAACACAGACAAATAAAAAAACAGTATGCAGGCACTGCCAGACTGTGGTGAAATATAAGTCGGGGAATACGACTAAAAACAGTCATGGGGACTGCAGAACACAGCACACTTGTTAGATTGATGCAGACATTGACCTGTACCACAAAGAGACCTCTATCTCACTCATGGCTTGTCCTCTCAAGTGGTGGAAAGACAATGCACAACGTTACCCACTGCTGTCTACCTTGGCTAAATCATGTCCCAGAAACCTCAGTCCCAAATGAGAGGTTTTTTTTTCTGTTTCAGGGGACATGCCCAGAGATCCCAGCTTTTACCAGATTATAGTTATGTGATAATTTTCCTTAAAAAAACCCATCTTCATCTAAGTGAGTGCGTGATTAAATGTTGAATGTGATGAGTTTTCAACAATACTAAATTGAAACTTTATTTTTTTATATGTTTTAATAGTTTTTTGTTATTAAAATTGAAAAATTGAAGTTCCTGTTTGGAAACTTACAGATAGATGGCTAATTTGTATGTCATTGATATGTTCAGTGCTAAGGTAAATAAACACTTTTGTCACTTTTTTCGAGTCTTGTCATTAGTTTTGTTTTTCCTGTAAATTACTCATTAAATACTGTACCGTGCCATTACCAAGGTATTATCGTACCGTGAAATTCTGATACCGTTACATCTCTAAGTATAATGGTCTCACTGTTTTCTTTATTTGCATTTTATTCTGCTTTTGTTTAAGTTTAGACTTTCAGTTGCCTGTTTGTGAGTTAAACTGTTAATTTTGTTAGTTGTCACCATTATTGAGGTTCTCACGCTGATTCTTGATCTGTTGGTCGGTTTAAGTGCAACTTACACCATAGAGTAGTGTTTTTGTACAAGATATTCTTAAAAACTTCCAGAAATCATTGCCACATATAGATTAAACATTGAATAGGAGCAGTAAATTATATTATATTAAACTAGAACAGATTCTGCCATTTAATAGCAACATTAATATCAACAGATCTTATTTAGGTTTTTGGCTGGCTTGCCTTATCAAAAGAGCTTTTTAAACAAAGGTTTTATCAATTGCAAAAGCCAAAATATATTAATGATACAAATGTCAGGGCTATGACCCCAACTAAAGCAAACTCTGTTCTCCATGATGGTGACGTAAAATGTTAACCTTTCTCTCTAGAAGACCTTTAGTAGATGTTATACAAAAATAAACGTTTCAGTAATAAGTGAAGCTGGTGATGATGTTTGTAGAGTTGTTTAATCATCCGCTTATAATTTAAATTATTTAATCATATGTTGTACTTCAGGTTGTTTCATTATAAAGCTGTGACTAAAGTTGTAGTTCTGTTCTTGTTTTTTTCCCTTAAGTATTTCTTTATTTGTTCACTGCTAATCCTCAATCATCATTTAATTAGTAATTAAATTAATTAATTTGCTTTAGCTTTGCTACATGTTTCTTGATCACTCAGTAGTGTGGTCACTTCAATTAAAACTGAAGTATATGCTCTGAGGTTTAAAGGGTTAAAGGTGTGAGAGTTAAAAACACAGTGTAAAAATGTATTTTAACAGTAATATACTGTTAATTTAAACTACGGAAGTAGACTGTAAAAAGACAGTAGATTGCTGGCAACCACAGCTGCTAGTAGTTTACCTTTAAATAAAGGAAAAAATTGTATTTTACTGTAAAACCTGAAGCAAATTTCTTTTGTGTGTCACTGTTGTGGAGGATAGTAGAGCCAGTGTATGAGTTAAAGATGAACAATGAACTGCAGATGTAATTCTGTATGTTTCTTTATTTAAAGACAGCAGCTGTTTGGTTGCTGATGCAGTCAGAATCTTTATGGTAATTCCAGATTTACATGTATGTGTGCTGCTGTAAAATATAATATATTTGGGTTAAATGAAACTTTTCTAATTAACTAAAATAAGTTAAGTATGCTTCTAAGCATATATAGCACTTTACTTCATAAACTCATTCAGTAGTTGGCCAGTTTGAGACAGTTGCTTTCAATAAACAAAATGAGTTTACATGAGTTTTGTGTATATCAATGTAGTCCATGTATTTTTACTAGGGTTGGGTATTGTTTGGGTTTTTTTCGATACCGGTGCTAAATGGATACTTTTAAAATGATACCGGTGCCAAAATGGTGCCTGAATCGATACTTTTTAGCCACAAAATGATGATGGATGACTCCTAAAAAAATATTTTATTAAAAAATTTTTTAATAAAAGTTTAAAGTAAACATCAATTCATTTTGTATTACATTAATAGATTTCCTTTGATCATTTGTTGGTTAGCATGAATTTAAAATTTACTAATTTATAATACTAACCTGTGGGGGGGCAGACAGGGGTCACTTACTATTAGGAGCACATTTTAACATATACATCACAAAATAACTAACATTATTCAAAGTCATTTTTGTTCATGCATCACTCTGCAGTCTCCATAGGTAAGATAATTGAAAAACTTAAACTCAAAATAATCTTTCTTGTTCATTTATTCGACAAGTGACTTTGTACTGGTGTAGGATAACACATCTCTAACATTCAAGTACATCAAGGCACATTGTTGCACCTGTAAACTTTAACAGGCCTACAGTTTAAGTCAATTTATTTTACCCCTCCCATTCATTAAAAATAATGTTTCTGAAAATGTTTACGAGTTTATGAGTTTAAAACAGTTTATGAGTTTTAAAGGGTCACGAAACACCAAAACACATTTTTTGAGCTGTTGACAGTCGTATATGTGTCCCACACTGCTAAAAACACTATTAGGAAACCTATATTTCACTAAAAAGTGTAAATTGGTTGTTTTTGCGTTATTTCAAGCAAATTCATACTTCCTGTTTGAAACGAATTTTTGAAGCTGCGTCACGGTCATGACATAATAGCCTGTATTCCAGCGTGCAGACTGGGCGTCTGTGCCAGAGTGAGTCTTATTACGTCTTACAGTGTGTTGCATTAATGCATGAGTAAGGCTTGGTTCAAACCAATCAGCGCGCTCTATTGTGCAACTTCATTAATATTCATTACTGTCACAGTGTAGACGGCAAAGACGCCACTTTGTGTTGGCAAAACAAGCGTGAAGTGTTGCTTTTATAGTTTGCTGCAGTTACGTTTCGTTTTCATTTTGTCTCTGTGAGAGCGCAGACTCACGCGTGGATTAACAGTGTACGCGACGCGCAACAACAATAACTTACGTGTCTAAGGAGGATTATTGTTTACCTGAGAGCTGTTCTCATCTGCAAACGCTGAGATCCAGATTGTAGTCTCCTCTAAATAAAGACGCGGCTCTAGTTGCTGGTGATTGTCCTGTCTCTACAGATTTGGTAAATGAGCGACCAGTGCTCTTTGTTTATTCAGTTCGTATTTTGTTCGTATCAAACAAACTATTGCACCGAGTGCAATAGTTAGCACTAACAGTTACAACCAAACTATAACCTCGTGTTGGATTTTGTGACCGGAATAACACACGCGGCTTTCTGACGCTACCTGCCGTGTGTATCTAAGTTTCCGGGAAATGCAGAGTTTTTTTTTCTCATTCGCCGTGCGGTATCAAACATTGCATGAAAAATACACGCTTAGAGCAGCGCCTCGAATCAAATATCACGTTTGTCGGGAGGGACATTAATGAATTCCCTGAATGAAAGAGCCAAACTGCAGTTAAAGTCCACCATTTAATAATTTGGCAAATAATTATACTACAGATGTCCATGTAAACACAGTCACATTGTCCGCTGTGGGTGTGTGTTTTGACTCTGAAATTCAGCGCGCCCAAATAGACACTCCCATACCAAGCCGCTTTTCTTCCTCCGACACTCCCCCCTAAACAGAGCTGGACACGCCCACTTTCTGACTTTTTCCAAAGTAGAGGTGTGAAAACACACTGCTGAAACGAGGGGGTTTCATGGCCCTTTAAGTAGTTAAAGCGTTGTAAATACTTGCGATCGCAAGATGAGGTAAATTACGTCAGTAATAACCGGTTATGATTATTGCTAAACCTATACCGAATTGTCCGCGTCTGCATTGCAGTGCACCGAAGAAACGATTAATTTTGACACCCCTATTTCACATGATGGACATGACTGAAGTTTAATCTTATTATTACCTGTGTCAATTTGGGCGTCAACTTCTGACGAATGCGGTAAACTGATGCGCACAGCACCTTCACAGAGAGAGCCAAAACAGAGGGAGCGACACCTAAAGCACGCGAGAGAGGCTCTGCCTTTGAGCCGTCAAATGTGTCATTAAGTTTGTTTTTAAGTCATTTATGTTTCCCCCTTACACGCAACTTTTGTAAAGACAGTTGCTGTGTCAGAATCCTTGCTTGTAAAATATGCTTTAGAATGCTTAGTTTAAGCAAATTGGATGAACGTGATCACGCGCCATGATCTAAAGAGCGTCGCTTTGCTTTCGCTCACTGAAAACCAGTTTTAATGCGTTGTACTACGCGCGTTGCGTGCGTCTGTTCCCTAGGGACAATAGCAAAGGCCTGATATCGCCTGTCCGTCGTATTCCTAAAAATTGTTTAGAATTAAATGTTTAGTGATGCTGTGACACGACGCATGTGCCTTTTTTCATGCACTCCTTTGATGCTTTTCATGTTTTTGCCGTAGCACCGGAATTAGGCATCGAATTCATACGCTGATTTAATACCGATACATACCGGTTACCAAGGTACCGGTGCTATAATGGCACCGGGTTTCGGTACCCAACCCTAATTTTTACAGCAACATACTGTAAAACAACAGTACATTGCTGTACAGTACAGTACAACTGCAGCTGCCAGTATATTACCGTTTTTTAACGTTACTGTCATCATGGAAAAGATAAAATAAATCCGTTATTAGAAATGAGTTATTAAAACTATTATGATTAGAAATGTGTTGGGAAGAATTTTATCTCCGTTAAACAGAAATTGGGGGGGTGGGGGGGGAATTAACGGGGGTGGGGGGAATCAGGGGGACTAATAATTCTGACTTCAACTGTATTTATTTCTGTATTTATTAACATGTTAAACCTTTTTCAAAAGTTATTTTAAATGAGGTTTTTTCATTCCTATAAATCATACAAAATGTGATTTAAATGGTGTCCAGTTCTGTATCGCATAATATTTTGAAATTAAGATTTTTTTAATCATATTTTTTATTCTGACAGTCTGTTCACAGGACATTTTGTTTCCAATAAGTTAATATTGGTTCCGTCTGTGACAACATTTAGGGACTTTAACCTTTACCAAGTCATAAGCCAAACAGGTTTTTCCAGACATTTGTTTCATAAAATCGATGTTTAACATCACATCCTGTAAATAAACAAAACAGAGACAAGTTCCCAACTTTAACCTTGGCCAAATCAAACAGATCAATTTGTCAATGGCTACTGTTACAAAATGATTAACTCAGGCAGCATTTCAGTATTATAAGTAATCCATTTACATTATATACCAGTTTAAGTTATATTTTTAGTTGCACTATATGAATTTTTAATCAAATGATAATTGGTTTTATTGAAAAGCACTTGTTTTGTTTTTCCTTCAGACTGCCTGACATCAGAGTGCATTTTAAACAGGGGTTCAGACCTGCATGTCTTCATTAAACACCTTATGCAAGATTGATTCTGTCTGAGATCCAACCTCTGAAACCACCTAGATGAGACACATTGTCCACTGCCTTCAGATCCTGTTCATATCTTTTTTAACAAGCATATATCACCCTAAACTCTAAATAATCATATATTAATCTAAATGAATCTTTTCACAATTATCAATGATACCACATACCTTAAAATGCATGGCTGATAAAAGATTAAATAAATAAAGGTATATGGGAAATTTATTGTTATTATTATTTTTTAATGATTTCTAGCTCTTTCCGGACCCTTTAAGTTAAACAGGTACTGTAAATATATACATCAGGATATATTCATATTATAGTTTTTGTAGTTTATTTAAATAGATTATATCTGTAGTGTTTTAAGGTTCTGACACACAGAGGCAGGGTTTATTGGCACAGGAAAAACAACTGCCACAGTTCCTGTGAGTTTTTAGGTTTTTATTCAGTAATTGCATTTTAATGTCATGCCACAAGTTTTCAATGAGGGTTAAGGTCAGGGAATTGAGCTTACTATTTTATTATTTAAATTTTTGTCTGACAACCAAGTTGTTGCTTGTTTACTAATTTGTTGTTGCTCACTTACTCAAGTTTGGGGTCATTGTATTGTTGAAACACTAATCTCAGCAGCATCTCCTTTTCAGCATATATGAGAACATAACCTTGACTAAGTATTTTGATGTATTCAACTGCTCTATGAAATCTGCTAAACAATAAATAGGCCCAATATGTGAAATATCGCCATAGCATGATTTTGTGTCAGGGAACTGTGTATACAGTAAACTGTGTCTTTAAACATACCCTTTCCAATGTATTGGCCAAACACTCGGAAACAACAAATACAAATACTGTCATCTATGCTACTTTTTCTATCACTAATAATACATCAGCAGTTACATCATTCGCAATGCACGAACCTCACTATTTGGTAATAACAGTTATCGGCTAAATACAGTTTTACACACACACACACACACACACACACACACACACACACACACACACACACACACACACACACACACACACACACACACACACAATTGCAAGGAAAATGTGAACCCTTTGGGATGACTTGTTTTGGAAAAACTCTGTTTAAACTAATACCACACTAGCATTGAATGTTTTCATGTTTAATGGTTGTTTTCATTGCACACAATATTTAAAGATTCACAAGACAGGGTGGAAAACGTATGTGAACCCCACAGGCAAGGGGTGTTTAACTCTGTTTCTGATTATTCCTGAGGGTTCAGCTGCAACCCTAATCAAACAAAGCTGTCTTTAATAGCCAAAAGCTTCTTTAGATATTGCTTAGTTGGTTTAGCTATGATTGATCAGGTTTGGTGCACTTGCATGAAGCTGGAAAGGGTTACAAAAGTATCTCTAAAAAAATTTGATGTTCAAGTTTCCACAGCAATACAAATGGAGAAAGTTTAGCACTGTTGCTTATCTTGCAAAACATTTGTTTTCCTGTAAAAATGACTGCACAGCTTAGAATACCCGAGAAAGAACAAAAAATCCTAGTGTCAGCTGAAGACATACATAAATCTCTAGCAGAATCAGACAAATCAGAATCAGTTTTATTGCCAAATGTGCTTCACACACACAAGGAATTTGTTTTGGCTATAAGCTTCCAGTGTACATAAAGTGACAACACAAAATAAATATGAAAAAGACAATAAACATTAAACAGAGATGCAGTTAGTCCAAAAATCTGAATGTTGAATTGTATGTACAGATTTGTTATAAATATACAGGTTATAAGGTGCTGTGTACGAATGCGAATGGAGAAAGTATTGTATATTGTTATAAGATGCTGTGTACAAATGCGTATGAGAAAGTATTGCACATGTTTATTGCACAGTTGGGGAATATTTAACAGTTCATGAGGTAGATGGCCTGAGGAAAGAAACTTTTCCTGTCTCTGGCTGTTTTTGTGCTTGGTGCTCTGAAGCTAGGTGCAAGGCGTCCAGAGTGATTTTGCGAGCCCTTTTAGTCACTCTGGAAGAGTAAAGTTTTTGAAGTATAGGAAGAGTAGTGCCAGCGATTCGTTCAACAGTCCAGACTATTCGCTGTAGTCTACAGAGGACGGTTTTGGCAGCTGAGCCAAACCAGACAGTGACAAAAGTGCAGAGGATAGATTGGATGACAGCTGAGTAGAACTAACTCTACAAGCAGCTCCTGTGGTAGGTTAAATTTCCTCAGTTGATGAAGGAAGTATAGTCTATGTGAATGTCCCACTTTAGATCCTGAGAGATGATGGTGCTCAGAAACCTGAAAGACTTTACTGCAGTCACAGTGCTGTCATGATGGTTTGTTGGGGGTGTGCAGGGGGGTATCTCCTAAAGTCCACTATCATCTCCACTGTTTTGACCATGTTCAGCTCCAGGTCGTTGTATCTGCATTATAAAGCTAGTCGCTTCACCTCCTGTCTGTATGCAGACTCATCACTGTTCCTGATGAGGCCAAAAACAGTAGTGTCGTCTGCAAACTTAAGGAGCTTGATGGAGGGGTCTTTACCGGTGTAGTCGTTGGTGTATAGGTAGACATTTAGTACATGGTAACATTTTTGTTGACAAATCTACAATAAGTAAAACATTAAACAATAATGGAGTTCATGGGAAAACACCATGGAGGAAACCACTGCTGGAAAAAAAAAAAAAAACATTGGATCAAGTTTTTGTGTTTTGTGTGTTTGCAAAAGAGCACTGAGATCAGGGATGGGCAAACCAGTGTCCTGCAGTTTTGCTCCAACCCTAATCAAACACACCTGCCTGTAGCTTTCTTGTGATCTTGAAGACACTGATTAGTCTGTTCAGAAGTGTTTGATTAAAGTTGGAGCAAAACTCTGCAGGGACACCGGTCCTAGGGGAACAAGTTTGCCCATCCCTAACCTTAATGTTCCACAGCAATACTGGCATAATATTCTGTAGACAGAAGAAACCAAAACTGAGTTGTTTGTAAAGAACTCACAATGCTATGTGCACTGTTAAAAATTGTCCCGTTAAAAACTGTAAAATACTGGCAGCTGCAGTTGCCAGCAATGTACTGTTATTTTACACTATGTTGCTGTAAAAATACATGGACTACATTGATATACACAATACTCAAGTGAACTAATTTTGTTCACTGAAAGCAACATCCTCAAATTGGCCAACTACTGAATGAGTTTATGAAGTATTGTGCTATATATGCTTGGAAGCATACTCATAATGATAACTTATTTTAGTTAATTAGAAAAGTTTTATTTAACCCAAATGTCTTATATTTCACAGCAGCACACATACATGTAAATCTGGAATTACCAGAGAGATTCTGACTGCATCAGCAACTAAACAGCCGCTGTCTTTAAAAAAAAGAAACATACAGAATAACATCAGCAGTTCATTGTTCATCTTTAGCTCATACACTGGCTCTATTCTCCTCCACATCGGTGACACACAGAAGAAATTTGCTTCAGGTTAAACAGTAAAATACTGTTTTTTCCTTTATTTAACGGTAAACTACTGGCAGCTGTGGTTGCTCTACTGTTTTTTTACAGTCTACTTCCGTAGTTTAAATTAACAGTATATTACTGTTAAAATACATTTTTACACTGTGTTTTTACTTTCACACCTTTAACCCTTTAAACCCCAGAGCATATAATTCAGTTTTAATTGAAGTGTCCACACTACTGAGTGTTCAAGAAATGTAGCAAAGCTAAAGTAAATTAATTAATTAAATGACAAATTAAATGATCATTGAGGATTAGCAGTGAACAAATGAAGAAATGCTGAAGGAAAAAAACAAGAACAAAACATACAAAACTACAATTTAAGTCACAGCTTTGAAATGAAATATCCTGAAGGTCAACAAATGATTAAATCATTTAAATTATCAGTGGATGATTAAACAACTCTACAAACAGCATCACCAGCTACACTTATTACTGAAACATTTATTTTTGTTTAACATCTACTAAAGTTCTTCTTGAGAGAAATGTTAACATTTTACGTCACCATCATGGAGAACAGAGTTTGCTTTAGTTGGGCTCTTAGCCCTGACATTTGTATCATTAATGTAATTTGGCTGCTGCAATTATCTAAAACTTTGTTTAAAAAGCTCTTTTGATGAGGCAAGCCAGCCAAAAACCTATGTAAGATCTGGTGATGTTTATGTTGCTATTAAATAGCAGAAGCTGTTCTAATTATTATATAATTTACTACTCCTATTCAGTGTTTAATCTATTGTTTCACATCATATGTGGCAATGATTTCTGAAAGTTTTAAAGAACATCTTGGACAAAAACACTGCTCTATGATGTAAGTTGCAATCAAACAGACATTAATTATCAGCGTATGAACCTCAATAATGCTGACAACTAACAAAATTAACAGTTGAAATCACAAACAGGCAACTGATAGTCTAAACATAAACAACAACAGAATAAAACGCAAATAAAGAAAACTGTAAGACCATTATACTACATTTATTCATTGCGCAATGCATGCTGGGATATTTGTACTGTGCCACAACCAGCATGCATTGCAGCATGAAACATTTGAATTGTTACCATTGTTGAGGTACAAGGTCTGATTCATGAGGTCTGAGTGTGTCTTTGCCATATAAGAATTGTTTTTGTATGTTACTAATGTACTTAATAATTAAATGAATATCTGCAACGAAACATAAAAACTGTTGCATGAGTGCCTTCATCTAGACCATACCAAAACATTCATGGGAATAATTTTTAGACAACTAGATGTATCTATCTATTGACTTTCCCACTTTATTGCTATAGTACAAACATTTTGTAAACTCTGTATTACAGCAGTTGGAAATTTTAATCAAATGAGTTCAAGGGTGAAGAGCCCAACTAAATCAGCCCCTCGCTCCATTACGGTGACACAAAAACACCTAAATTTCTGTTGGATCTCAATGAGAATAGTATGGACGTCCAAGCAGTCAGTAATAAGTGTGTCTGCTGTTGTTTGTGGAGTTGTTTAATGATCCTCTGCTGAGACTGAAGGTGTTTTATTTTACTTGATTTTATTTAATGTTGTAACTCAAGTCACTGTTTGCGTTTCTTGTTTCTTCAGTAATTGAGATTATTAACAGCAGGTGTTTATCAGTGTCTGAATTCACTCATTAGTTTTCATTAACTCTGTCAGATGAACTATATTGGTGAACTAGTTGATGAAATAGTGAACAAGGGCACAAAATGTGATTTTAAACACAGACTTCAAAACGTCAAATCTGAACTCTGTTCGCTCACAGTTTTCTGCAGTTGGTTACTTTCTCGAAAACAAAAATGTTACCCAGAATGCACTGTTTTTAACAGAATATTACTGTTTTAGTGAAAAAACATTATTTTACCGTAGAATCTGACCGTTTTTTAACAGCAATTTTTTACAGTGTGTGATTCCAAAGTTCATTCATTAATTTTACTTCAGCTCAGTCCCTTTATTCAACAGAAGAAAATACATCTTCTGGAGTGCCCCATGTCAGAGTCCTGACCACAAACTGATTGAGATGCTGTGGCATAACCTCATAAGAAAGGGATCCACACCAGACATCCCAAAAGCATTGCTGAACTAAATCAGTTTTGTAAACAGGAATGGTTCAAAATCCCCCCTGACTGAATTGTTGGCAATCAACCACTATACAGTAGTATATAGTTTTGCTACCTCATATAATACTGTTCTGTACCTGTTATGGTACAACTGAAATGAAGGTACACAATTGTTCTCAAAAAACAAACAAAAAAAAAGTACATACTTGTTGGTCAACTCCTTCTTTATTACAATATATGAAAATAAATATTACAGGAAAGGCAAAGTGATTTTATGAATAATTTCAATATTAAAACGAATCGTCATTTAAAAGCATATGTTTAAAGAAATAATACAAAACATATGTTTAAGTTCTATAATACAAAACAACTGGTAAAACAAAACTATACAGTAGATATTGTAAACTAAACATTTAAGACATTTAATAAACATTTGGTTAGCATTTTCTGATAAATACATTTTCATTATTGATATAATTGGATGATATATTGATATATAAGAAAAGCAGCTGAAATCTCTTCGCCATTGTAAATGAATATTAGCTGCTTCAGTCCAACATCTACATTACTGTACCAGAGGATGAAGATGAAACCAGGATAAACATTTCTGCAACTTCAAGACAATGATGCAAAACACAGCCATGGAAATTCTAAAATGGTTTCAGAGAAAGAAAAACATGCTGTAGAATGGCCCAGCCGAGCCATCCCCCTGACTTAAATCCAATACAAAATAAAAAAACATCTGATTTGATGGATGGGACCCAAAGAACCAACAGCTCTTTTAGAAATATTACTTCCAGAAAAAAAAAAAAAAATCATGGCATGCTCAATACTTATTTGCCATAGTGTACAGTATATGGACTATTACGATACCAAAAGTAAGTTGTGTTTATAAAGTATAAAGTAAGTCAACATTATCAATTTACACACATTATGAACAGAATTATGTACATTGCAGATGTTCATTGCATGATTTTATGAGATAAGTCCGAGCCGTTTTTTGATTAGGTGAGCCACAAGACGCTGTGGTCTCTGTTGATATTCCATAAGAATATCATGAGGTGTAGAAATCTGATCCCCCTCAAACCGATTCAGAAGAGTCACACACACCACTGCAGCTGCAAAACAAATAAAATAAATAAAAAAAGTTGATTACTTAATATTTATTAGTAATATTTAAGTAACATTTAATCATTATGATATTAACCACTTTGAAGTAGTTTTGAGGTAATTTGTTTTAAAAGGGTCTAAAGTAATCACACTAATATTGGAATAATGTGTGTATAAAACGATTCTGATCCCAGAAGTCTTGACAGTATAATTAAGCTACCATTTTTAGTTAGGTTTTAAAAACAGTGAATTGCAAACATTAATGTTTTGCTTATTATATAATCTGATTAGAGGTTTTCTCAGGCATATGAAAAAATACAGACTGTGGAATGTATTTTTAACATAAATATTCCGTAGATTGAATTTATAAATGTAAAATGTTAAAAACAGTAGATTACTTGCAATTACAGCTGCCAGTATTTTTATGTAAAAACAAGAAAGAAAGAAAAAATTACAGCAAAACGTTTATTGTGTCACCAGTGTGAAGGATAGTAGCATCTGTGTTCAAGTCCAAGATGAAATGAAAACATCTTATGTTGTGCTGTATCTTCTTTTGTTTAAAGGTAACTGTGTAGTTACTAATGCAGTGAAAATCTGTTTGTTAATTGTAAACACACATGAACACATTAATGCTTTGAATAACTTTACATTTTTGTGCACTAAGCTATGACTTTTTGACACATTGTGTCAATTCATGAAATACAGTCTTTTTCCATAAATTTAAACAGTTCTATAAAACTTAAGTTTTTGTACAGAAAAATTCTGGCAACCACAGCTGCTGGTATTTTTTTGTAAATTTCACAGATATTTTACACTATGAGAGTTTGCTAATTAACAGTCTCTCAGTGTTGAGAATGGTGAACTCTTTTAAAAGTGTTATTTTTAACACTTTTATAGTGGTTCCCATATAAACTTAGGAGTGTTAAATTTAACTCTAAGGTAGTTAAATCTACTATCTAAAATTTGCAGTGTATAGTTGTCTGTCCAGTGTCCTCATAAAATGTGCATAATCTCAGATTTGATCTTAGAGTTTGTGTATGCTTAAATCGATGACAACAGTCATATTTACTTCACATGGTATTTACCACCACATCAACATCTGAGCAGGTATATGCATTTTTTTACATAGCAATATCGTAGTACTGCGGCTGTTTGTATGTACATGCACCAATTTCATCATAAACTACAAAGATGCAGTGCGAGAGATTGACTGTGAAGTCCAATAGTATCTTAAGTCAGACTTAGATTTACAAGCTAAAACTGCCTTTCTCAAACACAATGCACTCAATGCACACAAAGCTGGTGACGTCACTATGAGGGGTGGGGTTAGGGCTGGAGTTAGGTGTGCACATTAAAAGCATTAAATGCAGCTCACCTTGCAACTGCACCAAGTATGCATCCAGACCCCTCTCAAGAAGTCAGATTTCTTTTTGAGATATTAAGCTAACATTTTAATTACTTAATGTAAAGACTTGCATTCTGTGGGCCAAACAATTTATTCCATGTTGTTATTTTTGTATTTGACATAATAATTAGCTGTGTCTTGATTTATTAATGCATAAACTCCAAAATAAAAAAATAAATAAATAAATAATCAAATAAAGAAAATCCAAAATAAATAAACATCTGCCGCTTTTGTGAAAATTATTAGAGACATTTGCATTTTGTCATTTACATCAGTATTTTTTGTTTTACTGTATTCATGACATTAAAGTAGAATTAGATAAATACTATAGTTATTTAAAGAAAATGCTACAGTGTTTTTGAACCATACTATAGTAAAGTACTTTAATCTGTTGTGGCAGTTCTGTAGTTAGAATTGTAAAACAACTATGAACAAATTATATAATTCTCTGTGGTATCCCTCGTTTACTGAAGAAGGGAACAGTAACATTATGTCAGTGCAACATATTGGAGGAATTGCCAGATGTCCAACCACTCCGAAGAGTAAAGCTGCAGTCACATTAGAGTTTGTGTGTGCGATATTCTGTTGTGCGGCGCTGCAAAAAGGGGTGGGATTAAACAAGCTTATTAGACATTTTAAAAAGTGAGCGATTGCTCTATATTATAAATTTCTCTCCAGAGATGTCATGTTTTGATCCTCGATTGGTCTCACGCAGTCGAATAATGTGATTTCACTGGTCAGAGTTGACCAAGCTTGAACTTTGCACCGCAGTGAACTGCGAAACTTAACGCATGACCCTGCATTTTGGTCTGACGCATTTGCGTGCATATGAATGGAAGTCTATGGGGAGAAAAGTCAAGTGTGACTTCAGCTTTAGAAATATGGCAGATGAAGTTCTATGAATTGGAAAGAGCAACTCCTCGTAGGTGTGGCAGATTTTAATCAGCTGAGTATAAAACTCAGTGGTCCTCAACCACCGGGCCATGGACCAGTACCAGTTCATGGATCAATTGGTACTGGGCCGCACAAGAAATTATTAATTATTTCTGTTGTATTTATTATCTGAATAAGAACTATCTTTTATTTTTTTAAAATTGTTTATTTTGAAAAATGACTGTATTCTCTCGCTTACATCTTGAGCACCCAAATTTAACCCACAAACAGACGTCTGTGGAAAGTGTCTTTGCTAAGGAACGAAGACCTAGTGAAGGACCTGTGAACGGCCAATGAATAAATCACAACCCATTTGTCAACAAATCAGGTGAATCCACCATATCTGTGCAAGAAGATCAATTGCTGCAGATCGAAAATGACGGCGGCCTTTTAGGGGTCATTGGCTTATCTTTTCTAGAGTTCGGGCAAGTTGGTTATTTTCAGTGGAAGTGCACGGTTTGCACATTCAAGTGGCATAATGCACTCGCACCTTCTATGCCGTGAGCACACCACAAGTCATGTGACAAGAACTGACCAATCAGCTTCCTACTTAGTATAAAATATGCACATTTCAGTAGACTAATTTTCTCAAACAAACACAGAGCACCCAAACACGGCAGTGCTTTGTAATTTTCTCCTTAAATAAAACTTGTATCGAAGTGACAGCAATGTTTTGTCAGCTTGTCATGCTCTGAAAAAAAACTGTTAACGGTCACCTAGCAACCTAAGACCCATACAATAAGAGAATGGTGAACCAAGCTTACTTTCCTCCTGGTTGCTGGGTAGCACCAGTCAGGTTCCACCAGCTAGCCAAATCTAAAATCTTGTGAATGTGTTGTGTGTCGCACTATCCAGTGACAATGAGCAGTAGACAATGAGCTGCTTAGATAATCTTATAACAACAAAGCAATTAAAGCACTTGTATGCTTACTACCTGTTTTTAAAAGGGATTAGAAGGAACCTTAGGCACACAGCAAAAGTCTCTAAAATTTAGGCTGACCAAAACCAGCAGATGCATGGACTGAATTCTTAAAGTTACTTAGTCAAGTGGCTTGCTGAAGACCTGCTAGAACTACAGAGAGATTCCAAAAGGTAATGAAAGGATTGAGGAACCAGATGATGAGGTTATGCTTCCCAAGCGCGCTGCCATCCACTGCATCATGATGAGTTGAGATGGCATCAAAATAAACCTTCAGTGTTGAGGGTTACAGCCTCTGTTACAGCTTATACTAAAGGAAAGATAACACAACACTGAACTGGCAATTCCGGAACTTTTTATGGCAGAAGTCACCACTAAGCAAAAAAAACTTTAATTTAGGGAGTAAGCATGCCTCAAAGAGGATGCTCTAGCCTGAGTTATGGTGTTAACTACACTGTAAAACCCAACAGTCAAATTTATCAATTGAAAAGAGTGTAGTTACCTCAAAATGTACTGGAAGTTAATTCTACTAATTTGAAAAGAGTTTTGAACAGTGTTGAAGTTAATGAATTAAATAAGTGATTAGGTAAATGTTGATTGAGCATTGATGATGAACACCTTCTGTTATCAAGCATAATTACTGAAGAGAAACACAAAACTAGAGCTGACTTCAGTCACAGACTTAAATGAAATTAAACACATTCAATCTCTTAAAATCTTAATAGAGCACCATTAAACAACACCACAAACAGTATCAACAGCTTCACTTATTACTAACCTGCTGGACTTTGTTTCTGTTATATGTCTACAAAGTCCTTTGTGAGATTCACAGAAAAAAATGTCTTAGACGCCACCATTGATCAGAACAGTAGTTGCTTTTCTAGAGCTCTTTGACTTCATTTGTAGTGTTAGTTTCTCTTTGAATGTTGTAATTTTATGTTTTTACAAGAAAAAAATAAGAAAAAACTGTTATCAGGTTAAATTGCAGAATCATAATTGATGTTGTTATTTAAATTAATTCATAATTAAGTTGATGATATGGTATTGGATATGAAGCATTGAATAAAGTAGATGCTTAATTTACTAAACCTTTTTAAGGGCTTCTAAACAAACATGTGGGAACATTCCCTTCACATCAAAATTAACTAAGAGATGAAGACATCAAGAATCAGAGTATGAGTCTCATTGGTGGTGACACATTTCATGTTGCAGTGCATGCTGGGAGAATGTTTCAACACTCCTTCATAAAGCAAACACAGGCTGCGTCCAAAACCACCTACTACTCAGTAGGTACTGCATTTGAATTTAAATGTACTACTCGGCCATTAGAAAAGTGCGTTCTATACAGTATGAATGTGAAAAGTTTGAATGGAATTCGGAAGTACTACATTCGCCATTTTGTCATGGTCATGTGACTTACCTGCGTCAGTTGCGTCGCTTCACTTCCATTCATGAATTCTTTTGCGAGGCATTATGGGATTGCGTAGTAGCATGCATGGGATGCACTCTAGAATCTTGCCGGAAGTACTAAGTCATCTGGGTACTTCTCGCATAATGATTTTTGAATTCTATGAATTCGGACATACTACTCAGCTCGCATACTGATTTTAGCGTACTATATAGTATGGAACTATGTGGTTTCGGACGCAGCCACAGTTCACATCAGTGGTGATGTCTAAGAAAATTATCATTTTTAAGAGAATTTAAGGAGACATATGACAAAGATAAACTCAAGTAGGTTAGTATTAAATGAAGCTGCTGATACTGTTTGTTGAGTTGTTTAATGATCCTCTGCTGAAATGTTGAAAGATTGAATGTGTTTTATTTTTTTAAGGTTGTGACTCAGCTCTAGTTTTGTGTTTCACATCAGTAATTTAGCCTGTTAATAGCAAGTGTTCATCGTAAATGCTCAATCTTAATCACTTAACTCATTACTTCAACTTAAATGGAGTAAGTCCACAGTACATAGAATTTGTTTTTGAACTCAAATGGTTTGTAGCATTTGGTGTCATCAAAAGGTTTGAGTTGCCTTATTGGGTTTTACAGTACTCAATTGGTTTGAGTTCCCTTAATTTATTGAGTTTTACTATTATCAAATTGCTTTATGTACTCAAATAGATTAAGTTCATATTACTTATTAGAATTAGTTTTTGAACTTAAATGGTTTGTTGCAATCGGTTTCCTTAAATGGTTTGAGTTACCCTAACCTTTTGGGTTTTACAGTGCACCAAAGCCGTTAAGTCACCCAAGTTTTCTCTGGTGCATCTATGAACCACATGTGGAGGTATTTGCGCAGGCCCTGGAGTAATCTGTGAGCCAGCACATCCAAACAGAGGGAGGCCTCAGTCAAAAAATAAAACAACTGACAATGGGCCAGGTAAAGGGAGGAACAAACAGGTCCATCTGGGCTTCTTTGAAGTCCTCACATATCAGCAGAACCACACCAGGGTGGAGTCTCTATTATCCTGAGAGGATCAGCTGCTGCACAGTTGAGGTTACCCAGGATGTGAGCAACATCAGCAGTGATTTCAGACACATGAACTGAGACATGCAGTGGGAGCATATACCACTCATATGGTTGATGGACTGAAGTGGCCTAATATGTAATAGTTTGTGCAGCGTGACAGAGGCTGCAGATGCTATATGCCTCAGGAGCCTCTGAAAAGATTTCAGTTGCACTACTGTTTTTTCTGAGAACAGCCAGGACAGCACCAGGCTGGTGCACTTGGTGGTAAAGTGCGCCATCATGGTGATTGAGTCCAGCTGCATTCTAAGATAAGAGATGCTCTGTTCCCCACTGAATCGCATTGTTGAGTCTGATCATCCAAATGAGTTAACGCGATGGACTGGGCAGCTCTTAACAGGCTCGCAGTGCCTGAACGAGAGGCAACAGAGTGATTGCTGACGGACAAGCGGTGGGAGCCCCAAGAAAGATCTGAAAGTGAGAGATTTGCTCTTACCTTCCTACCAGTATTCTGCAAAGAGGCTGGAGGTGTGATAGAAGGGAGCTCATTCTCTGACACCCTCTGAGCCTGTGGCGAAGTGCACAGAGGTTGTGAGCTGGCAGTCATCACATTCTATGCTGGTAGAGTTCATGCTTTTACACCCGGAGAGATGGAAAAGTGTTATGTTTTTTGAAAATTTGGTTGCCGCTCAGTGGCTGGCCAGTGGCAGGCCAGTGGCAAGGTGTTGTGCAGCAATGGGGCTCCTTGGCTATCCACTGAGAAAAAGCATTTTCCCTCTTATCTGGGTGGCCCATGTCAGGATCACTTCACAGCCGCCCTGGGCTGGGTGGGTTGACTTCCTACGGTGGGCTCGATGCAGCCTCTATGCCAAAGGAAGGGGCTGTGATTGCCCCATCATGTTTGTAAGCACTCTCACCTCCAAGAACTCCTGGGTAAAGTCCCAGCCAGTGACGGCAAACAGGCCTGCCAAGAAAACAAGCTTTGTAGATGTCATGCATATCAGCCAGGTTCAGGGATAGGTGGTATTCTTGGACCACTTGGTGGTCATAAGAGAATAATCGGTCTCTGTGCGAAGCTGAACCATTTACCTGGGGAAGAACCACCCTTGTGAAGCTTGGCCTGCACTTACACTTGGTATTGCTTGTATGTGGTCATTGCATGCAGAGTGGAAACAGCCAGTTGTACAGCAGTGTAGGCGCTGGCCTTAAGTGTTGCAGATAACATACACACTTTGACGAGAGCTTCTGCTGACCCCTACCAGGTAGCAGAACTTTGCGGTCAAAGATTGACTACAATACCATGCTTCTCCTGGAAATTAGCCTCATACCCCTTGGCCACCTCACACCGAGAGAGGTGAGGGCAGAAGCACACAATAACTGGGAGGAGAAAGGCACCCACTATGTCTACATGAGCTCACTGTGCTCACATTGCCCCTCTTATTACCCTCCACATAGTACCCATCTAGTAGGTCTAGTGGATGGACCAGGGGTAATGACACCTCTAGTCCTATCACTGAAGCAGCCCAGGAAAACATTGCCATCATGTTTGATTCAAGGTCAGAGACCGAAATGTGACCCTCCCTTTTCTTACTCTTTAGAGTGATTGGTCAACGGCTATTCCCCCAATATGCCATGCTAACAAAACTTAGTTTCCAAGCTGATAGTGAACTTAAGTATACTTCCATATTTATTACAGTTTAACAGTTATATAGTTTTACAATTACACTGAAAATACTACAGTATACTGTAAAGCATTTATAAACAAATGTTTGTTATTACTATAATATACTATATATGATACCCTTTACAATAGTATGGTTCAAGAACACTATACAATTTATTACAGATTACCATATGTTTATTGTTATTTAACCAGACTTGGAAAAGTTTTTTTTTTTTTCGTGCTCCTCATTTTCAAGCATATAAGTTTGGTAAAGGACATCTTAATCAAAGCTGGTTGCTGTTCAATGTCTTTATATGGACATGCAAAGTAAAGATTTGTTTTTCTCCCTTTTTTGTGGTATGAAACACAATGGTCAGGCAGTATGACAATCATTTTTTATATATTATATATAAAACGTAAATGTTTGAATAATATTGATTTTATTACCTTTAACAATATTATAATAACACTATTATAATGCTCTCATAATGATTAGGGCACACTCATTTATTTTCAGGCTCTATTAACGTTATGATAATGACAGAATACACTGTAAATATTTAAAGTACCTTTAAGATTGCAGACATGACACATGGCAGCAAAGACACTGGACTCCATCTCAATGTTTCTGACACCTGCTTTACTTGCTTTCCGCAGATATTCAAATTTTTCTTCAGTAGAAAATGAGCACAGGGCTCCATCCAGGCGCCCCTGACCTAAAACAGGAAAAAGAGGTTATGCATGTCTCTAGATGGAATAAACAAAATTTTAAAGTGCAATCTTCAAAAGCAGATTCTGATTTATCATGCTTGTGGTTGATAAGGTGCAAAATGCAATGCTTTAAATACAGTTTTAAAGCTCGTGCTTAACAAGTCTGATAGTAGTGTTAATAGTTGGCATTTTAGTAGCACAATGATATGTATAAAATGAACACACATTTCACTAAAACTAAACACTATGTGGGGTAAAAACGTCTACAGCCAACTACCCGTCTCACAGCCAAATTTGAAATTTTATGCATTTGACAAAGCATTTCATCCTATGTTAATAGTATTGGCTAACACATTGAATTAATACTAAACAAACAAACAAAATAATAAACATAAGTGAATGAAAAAATTACCTTCGTAGAAATCATGCGTGCACATTGTGTTTGCAAATACAGTGGGCATATCTGTAAGCTCAGATGAATACTGCAGTAGTTCTTGGGCTATATCCACATCAAGCTCTGTGCTCCTGGTGATTACCTTTCCCAAAACCACCTGCTCAAACTGTGGCCTGAAGAATGAGTCCACAGCTTTATCTGTGATCACTATTGTACCTGCAGCCAAGCCTGTGTAGTCAAAGAAAAGGCTTAAATCCCCTTTCTCCAGAATTACAGAGCAGTAAACCTTTTTTTTCTTCAAACAATACTAGGCTCTTATATGTAATGGCTTAGAATTGATCATTAAACATTTTTAGAGTGATGTATTTTTGGTTTACATGTCTGTGATACAAGAAGTGCTTACCAATTCCACCTGATGTGCCAATGCGAAAGATGATGACATCACGACAGCGAGCATGATAGAGCAATTTAATGAGCTCATGCAGCATGATGGAGATGGAGGGAACACCCATGCCATGCTATCAGAAATACATACCAGAAAATACATCAGTGATGATGCAAGTAAAAAAAGAAAGTGATTCTATTCCATTTTTTAATAAGATGTAAGATTATTATTATTATTTTAAAGAAATCAAGTAGCATTCAATCAGTATTGTTTTTTTTTTTTTAAACTACTCATCTTTCTTTGCCCATTATTTATTTATTTTAAAGAAAGGTGAGTAGTGCGTGACCATACAAACTGTACTTCCACAACGCTACATTTGTGGGAGCAGTTTGTTATTGGCTCAGGTTAAGAGACCAAGGAAAATTTCCAGTTCTTTAAAAATATTAGTGATATGGCATGAAGTTGCATGATGTCTATTCAAGTCTGTCACATAATTTAAAAAAACAAATAGTTTAAATATATTCAAACCTCATCCATATGTTATACACTTACACTTATGGAAAGCACAGGTCCCACTTTATACATCGAGTATCTGTCTGTTCCTTCACAGATATCTTTAATGTCTGCTGTGTTACTGGGCATCTCCAGCTGCTCATGTATATATTCAGCAAAAGTTCTCATTCTATTGGGACTTCCACCAACACAAACAAACTATGGAAAATGACAGAAAGATAAGTATGTTTTTATAATATATGATAATATTTAACTTTTGTTAATTTAGGAAAATTGAGTTTGTATATAACTTTAAATCTGCTTTTAGCTGGCAGACACACCTTTACATCGCCAAACATCTGGGGCAGGTCATGGGTCTTGGTGCTCAGGCTGAAATGGTACAAGATGTCCTCTTCCATGCCATCCAGATGAGGATTATTCACATACTTCGCCTGTCTATGACACATTAAACAAGTTACTGTTATAATAGACAGTGAAAAACAAATCTGTTATACATTGAATGTTAACATAAACTGTTAATGCTTATGGAAGGTTAGAACACATAGGAACTGTATTTTACCAAAAAAGAGCTATTTTATACAAAACATTTTTTTAAAATATTTCAGTAAATGGTGAGTTTTAGAAATAAAAGTCGAGATCAAGTTTTTCTTACCGAATATAATTGTTGTGCTTATTTCCAGTGTTGTTTATTAAAATAAGTGCCATGATTCTTCTCAAAAAAAAAATTGTTTACAGAGATATCAATAAAAATATATGCAGAATTAGAAAAGTATTTTTAGAAAAAAAACAATCCTTTTGATATATCCTACTGATTTTCTCTCTTTACAGACCTCTGACTTCTACAGACTTTCTACACACACACAAACACACACATATAAATATATTTATATTTATTTTTTCCTCTATCTAAGACAAGCTTTTATATAGAGCTCAGAAGGCATTGATTGGTTATTGTGGGAGGTGTAACACCTGCTCCTTCTGTTTCCACCTGGTTACTGATCTCTATTTGAAATGTTGATAAATAGACTACAGACTATAGCACTGTGCTAACATTACCTCTGAACACAGACACGTTTGATGTACGTAGTTTGTGCAAGTGTATGTGTTTTTGTTGATCTATATATGTTATCCAGGTTATTTTTTACACTGCTTCATCTACTCAAAACCATAAAAAAATAATATTTTAGTTTTGTAGCTTAATAAACATATGTATAAACAAATTCATATTCAGGTATGTTAATTATTAAGTATAATTGTTCTATGTTGACTGTACCAGTGTTTGAGCAATTATGTAACCCGATCAATGAAGATGACAAAACTCAATGGTTAAATAAATATTGTTCACGTTTTAGGTTTATTTAATAAAATATTAACATTCTGTAGACCGTCTGCCAGGCCATCTGCACAGCAAATTTTAGATAGTAGATTTAACTACCTTAGAGTTCAAATTAACACTCCCTCAGAGTTTATATGGGAACCACTATAAGTGTTAAAAATAACACTTTTGAAAGTGTTAACATTGTCAACACCAAGAGAGTGTTAATTAGCAAACTCTTATTGTGTAAAATATGTTAAATTTCCGAAAAAATACCAGCAGCTGTGGTTGCCAGAATCTTTCTTTGAAAAACATGTAAGTTTTGTAGAACTGTATAAATTTACAAAAAATAACCATATTTCATGAACTAATACAATGTTCAGTTTACAAAATCATAGCTTAGTGCACAAAAATGTAAAGTCTTTAGATGCAATTATGTTTTCATGTGTGATTGCAATTAGCAAACAGATTTTGACTGCATTAGTAACTACACAGTTACCTTTAAAGAAAAGAAGATGCAGCATAACATCAAATACTCTCAGTTCATCTTGGACTTAAACAGAGACGCTATTATCCTCCACAATGGTGACACAAAAACTGTTTAGCTGTTTTTCTTTTTTTTTTTCATTTTTAGATTTTACGGAAAAATACCAGCATCTCTGGTTGCCAGTAATCTGCTGTCTTTAACATTCATAAATTCAGTTTACAGAATATTTCTGTTAAAAGCACATTCAACAGTCTGTATTTTTTATCGATCTCACACTGCAAATTTTAGATTTGGTAGATTTAACTACCTTAGAGTTAAAATTAACACTCCCTCAGTGTTTATATGGGAACCACTATAAGTGTTAAAATAACACTTTTGAAAGTGTTAAAATTTTTAACACCCAGATTGTTAATTAGCAAACTCTTATTGTGTAAAATATCTGTTAAATGTATGTCAAAATACTGGCAGCAGTGGTTGCCAGTAATCTTCTGTTTTCAACATTTTACATTCGTAAATTCAGTTTCCAGAATATTTCTGTTAAAAACAAATCCCATAGTCTGTATTTTTCATTCGAACACACGTAAGCCTTAAATTCCAGAGCAAAATCCTAACTAGTATCCTCACTACAGAGGGCTGAACACACAGACAGTGATGAAGTTAATGAGACAATTAAGTGTCTAATTAAAGGAGGATTGAGAATTGTTGATGAACAACTGTTAACAGCAGAATCACTGAAGGAAAGAAAAACACAAGCCAAAACCAAAGATGAAATCAACTGAGAAAAAAAAAAACTAAATAAAATAATAATCAATAAAAATAAAACAAATTACACAATAAAAAATGTTATTTTTCAACATCTTTAAAAAAAACTCATCACATTAAACAGCTTATCATGGAGCTTCACCTATTACTGACCTTTGACTTGATTTCTGTCATGTGGACAAAAGCTCTTAATGAAATTTCTGTTGTTCATTTGAAGTCACCATGATGGAGGACAGAGTCTACTTTAGTCAGGCTCTTCAACTTCTTGCTGTAAATGTCTTTTATTTTGGCTGCTATAGTTAGTGTTAATTACACTACTTATACATATAGCATGGAAAGCCAAAAGAAAATTAAAGTGTCAGTCTGAAGAGATTATTTATGATATCATAGCCATCCTTTGCTGCTTGTTTTCTAATTCAGTATCATATTAGTTATGTGTGAGAAATAAATAATATACATAAATGAAACCACTGAAGCTCCAATAAAATAAAAATAATATTTACATTGAGAATGTTTGATCTATGGCAGAACTTAAAAACACACAGACATCAACAATTAGTCTTTGAATCTCAATAATGGTGACAAAAATAAAAATCAAGTAAAAAAAAAAAAAAACACTCTACTGAAATATCACCTCCCAAAAACAACACAAAATAAAGGAAAAGAAAGATTGTAAGAACATAAAGCTGCATAATTTATTCATGCTGCAATGCATGCTGGGAGCTCTGTACTATGCTGGCACCCAGCATGCATTGCGGCATGAACTATGCAGCTTTTTTTTTTTAGAAACCACGGTTGAGGTTCATATGTTGATTCTTGATGCCTGTGTGTTATATGTGCAAGCTGGAGCTTGAATGTTTAGTGCATGACACTATGATTATTAATTGCATGCTAATTGTTTGTTGAATCTTCTATGAAGAGCAGTAGACTGCCAGTAGTATTGTCCCATGCAGTTTTAATACAACTATATTTGCATATTTTTATCAATCAACTTATTAAACACCTGAAATTATATCTAGAACAATTAAGCATTAACAGTATAGTTTCTCTTGATCTTTCTTGCTATAGCTGATGAGTTTTAGAAACACAGCTATAACAGTCAGAGATCATTAGGATATAACAGTAAAACTTCAAGAACTCAAATAAGCAGCCTCTGATCTCCATGATGGTGAGGTCAAATGAAATATTTTTAATAAAAAAATATAAACCTCTGTTCATTGTCAAATATTCTTACAGAAATGAAGTCAAACTGTAATCAGTGAAGCTGCTTATACTATTATTTAATGGAGTTGTTTAATCCTCTGTTTTAATTCAGAGTTGGTTTGGTGTGAGGCTGCGTCTGTAGTTTTATTTCTTCCTTCAATTTCTTATTCCTTCAGTGATTGTGCTTGTTAACCGCAGGTGTTTAACAGCAGGTGTCTGAATTCACTTATTTGGGGTCATTCACTCTGTCTAGTGGACTAAACTAATTGACCAATTTAAGGGCCAGGTGAATGAGGGTGTGGCGAGATTTCAGACACTCTGATTAGTTTCTCTAATACAAGGGTTTTCTACAAAGGTTTTCTACATGTTACTCTGTGTGACAAGGAGGCAAATCAGCTTCTTACGCCAAGAGGGTTATTTTACCTTTATCTAACTCTAGAATTTTAACACTTTACTCTGAATTACCACAACACTTGAAATTTAACACCAATGAATTTGCTGTGTGTGCTCCGTAAAACAGATTTAGAATATTATATCGGTCTTTAAAATTTGACATCATAATTGTTATGAGTAATAAAATGTTTATTTTTATGTATGTTAAAAAGATATTAAGATTGTACTTGGGCTGTATGAGTTAAGAAAAAAAAATATAAGTTTAAAAAAATTAAATAAAATACATATGTAGGTTTTCCAATCACACTATGAGAGAGAAGAAAATCTTTATTTATTGAAGCAATGCTTTTGATAAATTTAGTAAATTTTTGTTTTATTTTATTTTTGTTAAATAAAGTAAAAACAATCACACGCACGCACGCACACACGCACCCACACACACACACACAAACACATACACACACACATACACATGCACACACACACACACTATTCTAAGCTTCATAGACCTTTATTTGCATATAGCACAGGACAGAACTCATCGTTCATAGATTACACATTCAATCAAAGCAGAACAACATACTGTAGAAAACAGGATTTTACGCACACTGTGTAGGCTACCACACATACAGTAATAAAAAATTGCAGTGAAACATTGAATTTTACAGTGCATTGGCTTCATTAGAATTTTATATTTTGTTATTTTACCTACACTTTGTGTAAACATTTTAAAGATGTAAAACCATAAATCAAACGAATGTAAAGTATGATGTAATTTCATTATACATTTAGATTTGTTTGTACATTAAATCAACAGTGACAGATGTTTTATGTTTGATATAATGTTGTGATTATAATGAAAAATATTCATTGGCCTATACATCTTGACCTGAACCAATATGTTGACCTGTATCTTAAATTATCAGCCCTGATGTAAATTTGTGGCTGATGCTTTGTTGAAATGAATTAAAATATACTTATGTAAAGCATAAAACATTTTTTTTAATCCATGCAGTATGTATTGCAGCACCAGAAGAGGGTGCCAGAGACTAATGCAGCTTAATGAAAGTCAATCACAGTCAGAGATATACTTTCTGTGATTTTGACAGTGCCGGATTAAAAGCATAACAAATGACTAAAGAAGTTGATCACACCACAAAGTATCACAGTGCTATTGTATCCCTTTGCTGTACTCTCTTGTTGTCCTTGCTGTAATGATTTTTGGTGGCTCTGGACTGATGACTGCATAAAGACAACTCAACTTAAGGGCTATCATGTAAAATGAAATCACAATTTAATCAGGAGTTTTAGGGCCTCCACTTAAAATTTTTGGGTGTGTCTGTGGGATGGCCTGTTGCATGAGGTTTGGCCTCTACTGTGTTCCCAGACTGCACAATGGTGGGAACTTTGGGAGCGCAGCTCTGAGATTGGCTCTATTTTTAAACACTACATCCACAATCTGTCAAGGCCTGTTCCACAGAGTCCTGCCACCAGCAGTCTTTCCAAGCCATGGAATTCAACCCAGGACAACTCTCCATATGTGATGAAAAACATCTGGACTGAGCTGCAGAGACAAGGTGGACCGCTTTCACTAACATATTTCTGTAAAATTAATATTATTTAAAAAAAAATAAATAAATAAATCCATAGGGTTTAAACATCTGATTTTTGGGTAATGGCAAAGTATCACAATGTAAACTCAAATTAGTAAGCAGAACTAAAAAAAATAATAAAAATAAAAAAAAACTCTGTATGTATCATGTAATCAAAATATTTAAGTTTTAAGAAATTTAATTTTTAGTTCATGAACTTAAAAATTAAATACTCATTCATTCATTCATTCATTTTCTTTTCGGCTTATTGCCTTTAATAATCCGGGGTCACCACAGCAGAATGAACCGCCTACCTATCCAGCACTTTTTTTACACAGCGGATGCCCTTCCAGCTGCAACCCATCTCTGGGAAACATCCACACACACTCATTCACACTTATTTACTACGGACAATTTTGCTTAAATATTTTAAATATTTATAAACTTATTATATTATTATAAATATTTAAACTTAAATATTTTGATTGAATGCTACATAGACCTTTTCACTACATTTAAAATAAAACTTGTTATAAAATCAACTTAAATAATTTAGTTACAGTGACTTAAACTATTGCTTACCCATTGTCATGGCATTAAGTTACCATTACTCAAAAAAGTGCACAAATAACCACTTTTAAGTTCAATGAACTCAATATTTATTAGTATCTTGGTCTTTTTGTTTTAAGTTCAAGTAACTCAAAATATTTAAAACATAATACTCAAAGTTGTATGCCTCAAAAGCACCTTTTTTAAGGGTAACTCATCTCAAATGATTTTAAATAGTTTAAATTAAATGCATTATTGTGTTCATGTGTGATTGTAAATAACAAACAGATTTTCAATGTACTATTAACTATACAGTTACATTTAAATAAAAGAAGATGCAGATAACATCACATACTCTCAGTTCATCTTGGACTTGCACACAGACCCTACTATCCTGCACAATGGCAACACAATGCTTTTACAGTATTTTACAGGGTTTTTTCTCTTCTTGATTTTACAAAGAAACTACTGGTAGCTGTATTTTCTAGTAATCTACTGTTTTAAATGTAACATTTTGCAGTCATAAATTTACAGAATATTCCATTAAAAATACATTCCACAGTATGTATTTTTTATCAAACACATTTCTCTCAAGATCTCAGCAGAGGACCATAAAACAACTTCACAAGCATCAGGATTTTCACCCATTATTAACCTTTGCCTTTGTTTCTGTCAAATGTGAACAAATGCTCTTAATTAAATTGTTGTTGTTTGTTTGAAGTCACCATAGTGGAGGTCAGCATCTAATTTAGTTAGGCTCATCACTTTCTTTTCTCACTTTTTCTTTATATATTTGTGAAACAATCGCCACACACACGTTGAAACAACAAATTATTAAAGTTAAATTATACTCTTAAGTGGCACTTAAATGAGCAAGCTCATTTAGGTGCATAAATGAGCAAGTTGTTTCAGTTAGTCAAATATAATATGTTTAATTCACTTGAAAACTATTAAAAAGTCACACAAACTCAAACTATTTGAGTTAGTAGAACTGTTTTAGAAAATTAAGTTTATGCAACTCAATTAATTTAATTATTTTGAGCATTTGGGTTTACAGTGACAAACCATTCTAAATTATTTTGAAGATGCATTGTACATCTAATCTGAATTTGATTTTAAATGAAATTTTTATTCAGAAAAAGTAAGAGAAAAAACAATAATATTGTGGACATTTTTAAAATCTCACTATTTGAAAGATTATGCCAATGCTAAAAACAGATAAATGTCTAACCAGGGAATACATATGGGTCACTGCATGTAATCCGTTATATATATGAGCAATATCACATGAGTAGCAGTGCAATATGGCTGTCTATCAGCACTGGTGGGAGGCGTGCGTTGGCACAAGGTTGCAGGCCGAGTGACTTAGCATCCCAACAGCGCTGATATACAGCCATATCACACTGCTATGAGTGTGATATTGCGTTTATACAACAGTTCCACGGCAAATCATGTATATAAAAAGGAAAATCAAACACAGAGAGTGTAAAACCCTTAGTATGACAAACTACTTTCTTCCGCCATTCATTCACATCTGCAGCTGACGTCAGAACAGCAGAAGTCGTTATTAATTCACGGTCACTTTAGAGTTAGCGTTTAAATGACTCTCTGTAGCGTAATGTCTAGTGATGATGACAAAACTGCTGATTTTGCTTACATTTTAAAATTATAAGGCTGAACGTGACATGAAATACCCTTCGTCTACAGAGATATCTCCATACAGTCCATTACAGTCTACAGTAGTTCTCTGTTGCCGTCGATATTGTGACGGGTGCCAGCTGTTTACCCAGAGACAGGAATGAAAAAAAGGAGACAGAAACTATTTCGCTCTTCATATTACCTACTACATATTACCTTTATGCGTTTCTCCCAAGTGCTGTCAACTACATACATGCCAGTCAACGCCAATGAGTAGACAAAAGGAAAATAAAAAGACACTCAAACTTCCCTCACAAAATAAAATGTTACATTATTGAAATAAAAGAATGATACAGCGGTAGAGCGACCTGAACTTTTTACTTGAGTAAAAGTACAGATACTTTACTGTAAAAATTACTCCATTACAAGTTACAAGTCACTAATTCCAATAAGACTTGAGTAAAAGTATAAAAGTATCCATTTTTAAGAGCTTTAGTATTTTACTCATACTGAATGTACAGTAGGCTCAAAGAACACCCAAGAAAGGTTTTATTTCCTTGAATATAAAAATTCAATTGAACACCTCAATGTTTCATAATGGCAGAACAAAATATATTTAAAATAATAGAACAAAAAGTCAGCGGTGCAGTGGCACAGTAGGTAGTGCTGTCGCCTCACAGCAAGAAGGTCGCTGGTTCGAACCTCAGCTCAGTTGGCATTTCTGTGTGAAGTTTGCATGTTCTTCCTGCGTTTGCGTGGGTTTCCTCCGGGTGCTTTGGTTTCCATCGCAGTCCAAAGACATGCGGTACAGGTAAATTGGGTAAGCTAAATTGTCCATAGTGTATGAGTGTGTCATATATATATATATATATATATGTATATATATATATATATATATATATATATATATATATATATAAACAAACACATTTGGATATCACTCACTAACTCACACATTGATTGACTTATTCACTTTCCTTTGGTTTATTCCATTCTTTATCAGGGTTAGTAGTTTGCCACAGCAGAATGAACCGCCAATCACAATGGCATTTGTTTTACAGGCAGATGCCCTTCCTGCTGCATCTGAGAGTAATGGCGCACTTACACTATGCTATCCGAACCGTGCCCAGGCCTGTTTTCCGGATCGTTTGAGAAGTGTGAGTGCGCTGAAATCGGGCTCAGTCACAGTTCACTTGGCTGGCCCTGGCCCGGTTGGAACAGGTGGGCCTGAGCGCGGTTCACTTGGGCTTTGGCACCGTATGCTTGTGTGTGAGTGCAAAACGCACCAAAACCCAAAACTGAAAGCGAGACGTGACTTTTAAGGGACTGTTTCATATGGATTTATCAATCATTCTTACTGTTCAATGAACGTATACTGCTGTAGTTTATTAAAGACGCAGACACCTCACTGCACGACAGCTGCGCACCTTCAGCAAACCTCCTCATTCCTGCAGCACAAGGGCTTTATGATTGTTTATGAGCGTCAAAAGTGGTGGATCTGTTCTGCAAAATATCTGACTGCGTGTCACCACATCCCTAAGGGCTATTTAGCGAAATATTTGACTGCATGTCACTGCATCAAATGACTGAAGCGGTATAACTAAAAAAATCTCCACTCTGCTGACCGAGAGCGCTCACTGAACAGCGCAGCATCTATGACGTAAGCGCGCTCAGGCCGGATTGTAATGTGAGTGCGGGCTGTCAGGGGAGACGGGAGGGGGGACAAGCGTGCTTTGGTTCGAGGCAACTGTACATAGTGTGAGTACGGCCTTAGAGAAAACCCATGCAAACAATGAAAGAACATGCAAACTCTGCACAGAAAGGCCTAATCAACCCATAATCTTCTGCCTCTCAGGCAACCGTGCCAAGCAAGTGGTGAAAAGAGCAAAAACATGAACAAATAATAAATTATATAAAATACATATTGAGATTTTAAACACATTTTCATTATCTTTAAAGACATTTTTTTTCAAGTCAACTTATTTTCCATAGATATTGAACTGGCCATAGAAGACTAACAGGACAGTTCGCCCAGAAATGAAAATTATGTCATGAATTACTGACCATTCACCTGTTCCAAACTGGTTTTGAGTTTCTTCTCTTGAAAAAATACATATTTTGAAGGAAAGCTGGAAACCTGTAACCATTTTGACTTCCATATAATTTGTTTTTCTAACAATAGATATCAAAGTTTTTTCTTTTGTGTTCAACGGAATAAAGAAACATAAATGTTTGGAATCATTTGAGGGTGAGAAAAACATGCATATATACAGGGGTGTGACAACGAAACTGTAACACTGGCCCATTGCGTTATTGTAGGTTTCATGTCTAATTTTGACCAGCCTGGTGGCAATGTTAATTGATAGCACATTGTGTAAAGATTTTGCTTAAAATATTACAAAAGTTCAAAAGTGGACAAATTGATGATGTGCATCTCACTGTCACATCTGTGACCAAGATAAGTCTTTGTGATGTATGAAGAGTCACTTTATCCAAGGTAATGTCAGCATACCACCAAGAAGGACGAACCACAAAAAAGTTACTGCGCTTTCCAGCCTCAGGTGCCGAGATTGCAGCTTTGCACAAGGCGTTTGGCCATAGGAGAAATGGTTGTACCCAACTGAGCCTGGTTTCTCTTGATTTTTTTAAAATTCTTTACTTTCACCAATTGGTGAAGATTTTCCTCACTGCTGTCGCCACTGGCTTGCTTAGTTTGGGACCTCTATAGCTGGGCATTGATGGATTTGCTCTTCAGTGTTTGAACTCTTAGCAGTAAATATTATACCACACTGAACTAAGCTAAACTAAACTTCAACTCTGAAAACTGAACTGACATTGTTTCAGTTTACTATAATCTTCTATGTGAAGCTGCTTTGACACAATCTACATTGTAAAAGCGCTATAGAAATAAAGATGAATTGAATTGAACTGTGTACACAAGAGAAAACTTTGTGAAGGAGATATATGAAAAAAATAAAAAAATAAAAAAAACACACACACAAAAAAACATACAAACACAGCTGTACAACTTACTACATAAATATATGTCCACCTCAATTTCTGTTTTTACCAAATCTGTTTGTCAAGAGCTCCACAGGGTCAGAACTGTGACGTCAATTTGTATGGAAAAACCCAAAAGCGAGTTAGCACTTTAGCAGTTCCGGTTCCCTCGTCCCAAAGTCAATAAGTTTTTTCAATGGGATTTCAGTAAAATCGCTTAAATAAGGTGAGTGGCAAACACAAACTCAAGATACTTTCACGTTTTACTCTCTGACATAAAACACATCAGTTACACCACACTCTTGATTTTTTAAATCGGTCACACTTCTTTAAAAAGACGGTTACTATTAAGTTGCTAAATGGTACTACAGGCGGTGTCGGAGGCATTATACATCATCGAGCTGATCTGGAGCCATAGATATATACACTAGATATTGCATAGAGACCCCGAGCATGCGCCAATAGCGCCGCCACATTTGTACAGGGCTCCCAGGACAAATGTAATGCAATCGCACTAGTCAAGACAGTGTTACTACGTCAAGATGCTGGACTTTAGTGCTGTGTACAGGTGTAGTAACGAGCAAACAAAGAAAACAAAGCATAAAGGCAGAACATTTCATAGCTAAGATTTCGTTTTTACGATTTTGTATGTTATAAACTTTTGTGCTAAACAAGTAGCATTACTGATAATACAGCCCTACTAAAAAAAACAGCATAAACTAGGCAGGTTGGTTGGTTTTAGCTGGTTGACCAGGCTGGTTTTAGAAGGGTTTTGGCCATTTCCAGGCTGATCTCCAGCCATTTCCAGCCAGGTCTTAGCTGGTCAGTCAGATGACCAGCTAAAACCAGCTTAGAGCCGGCTGGAAATGGCTCGAAACCAGCCTGGAAATGGTTAAAACCCCTCTAAAACCAGCCTGGTTGACCAGCTAAAACCAGCCAACCAGCCTATTCTGGTTTAAGCTAGATTTTTCAGCAGGGAGTCACTTTACTGCATTCACCATAAGGCAAAGTAGCCCAAACTCGCGCTAAATACAATGGCTTATTCTAGTTTTGTTGAATAAAATCAACAAACAATGCAAAAGAAATATGACAGCGAGATGCTGCGGTGCCAGAAACTTGTATATTGTTGGCTAAGTAAAGAAGTCGTTCATAACGGAGATTGATTCACAAACTAATTGCTCCCTCCGTTAGTATGAGAAGTAAAAGCAGGAGAGGAGGTGTGTTTCAGGACACGGGAAAAATCCTGATCAGAGATAAATGTGTATATGTGTATATCTATCTCTGGATGGCCACAGTCCTTCACTGCAGCTTGGTTCCACATTCATTTCAAAGGAGCACTATCCTGTACTAAAATGGCGGCGCTATTGACGCATTCCTTTTAATAGATAACTACAGGGTAGGCGACATGTAATGTATAGATCTATGGTCTGGATCGCAGCCCGCTTGCGTTGGGCAATGGGCATTTGGATTAGTCTGTGATTTAAGTATTTTTATGAATAGTATTTTATAGTTTGTAGTATTTTTCTAATTGGGAGTTCATATTGTGTGTTAATAATGGCTTGACTTGTCAAGACAGATTCATTTGTTGTTTGCTTATTTTAATTAAACAATGTTATGAGAATACTGCAGTGCAGCATGTGTAAATAAATGTGTAAGAAATACATACATGTTACTGTCATTTTAACGTGATCAATTGATATTTCGTCTTTTTTTTTTCTTAATTTGGACACATTTAATTCTGTCATAACTGCAATATTTAAACTTCTCCTAAAAATGTATAGCATATGTGACTGTATGGGCTGCTTTTCGCTGTTCTTCAGAACAAAAAAAAATATTTATATAAAAAAATCAAATGTTGTTTTGTGTCCATAGTGTAACTAGCAGGCATTTGATAGACTTGTTCCTCATGCCTCATTTCTGTCGTCTGTTCTGTAAGTGGGTTGTGTGCAACACTTGTTTAAATGTTTTATGATAATACTATGTAGGCATATTTATACCTACAGTTTTAAAACTTTTACAACAACCGTAAAGCAAAACAAAGTGTATTTCCCACATAAAAACTATGGTTATCCAAAAGGCACGTAAGTCTATACAGATGTGTTTTTGCGTATTTGTTTGTTTATATTATATAGCGTGGGCTATAATATAATAACCTGAGAGAGTAAATCTTTGTCTTAAATCATGTTTGCAGGAAGTAACAGTGGAAACACGACTGGCCTTGGCTCGCTCGATTTAGACGCGATAGTGGAAACACAGCTACCGATTTCACTGGTGGCAGCTGCATATGTCTTGGGCTGTAGACATTGTGAAAAATGTATTATTGGAGTTCATCTTTCCCACATCTGTGAGAGTTACGGTGAAGAAAAGCCCAAATGTTGCATGCCCAGAGTGATGCATGGGGGTGGATCAGTGATGGTTTGTGCTGCAATATCATGGTATTCCCTAGGCCCAATATGTGTGACGCAATATTGGCGCGTCAGTGCCAAGGACTTTAAAAAATGTATCCTGAAGGCAGTCCCTGTACCAGGGTGATGATGCACCAATACCACAGCAAGACTGGTTTGATGAACATGAAAGTTAAGTTGATCCCTTGGCCTGCACAATCACCAGAGCTAAATATTGTTAAGCCACTTTGGGTTTTTTAGTGGTGATTCAGCATTTTCCTCCTCCAGCATCACATATTTGGCCAATATTCTGCAAGAATAATGGCTCAAAATCCCTCTGGCCACTGTGCAGGACTTGATGCTCTATTGGCCACAAAATAAAGCTATACAAATGAATTATTATGGTCCAAAACCAAGTATTTCAGTTTGACTATCCAGTTTGATTAAAGTATTTAATTACATTTTTCCATAAAATACATCTTGTGGGTTTGTCTTTTTGAATTATTTTTTAGATTTCTTATATTTGTTTTACTCTATGGGTGACACAGTAGCTTGAACCAGGAGACCTTTTGTTTTCTACTCTCAGTGCTAGCTTGCAACTGGAAGAGCATCTGCTGTGTAAAACAATTGGCAGAAAAAATGGTGACTCAATTTTTGCTATAGTGACCCTCAATAAAAAAAAAAGGAAATAATCCAAAGGAAAGTCAGTGTGCGTACAGAAGTATTCTAAATTGTTTTTTTTTCCAATGAATCTTATGTGGCATTACACAAAAGATATGATACAAGCCCATTAAGAACTTTATGATCTACCCTTTAAAAGAGAAACCTTTGTTTTTATCCAATTTTGAAGCATCTAATTACTAATATTTAGCTATGACTTGGTGTACCACGTTTTTCATTCTCTGATCATCCAACTTCTGGCATACAGAATACCCGCTGTTGCTGTAAATGTTAAGGGTTTTGCTTTAGAAACTGCATTTTTAATGTCACCCCATTAATTTTCAAATGGGTTGAGATCATTGCAGGAGCTGACCACTCCATTAAAGTATCTCAAACGTGTTTGTTGACCGTGTTTGGGGTAATAGTCTTGTTGAAACATTTCTGGGGCATTTTCTTAATCATAATCAACAAAATCTCTTCCAAGTATTTGATGTACACAAACCGATCCATGATGCATAGTAAATGATAAACTCAAATGGGAAACACGTATATAAGAAACATCCCCATACTATGATTTTTTTGAGCCACATTTTTACATTCAAATTCAGAAATGTCTAATAACCGGCTGATGCAATGCTGTACTTCTGTCAGAACCCGGGTTTGAACTTTGCCCTCTTTCTTTTCTGACAGCGTTTTCTATCTTTCCTTACTGACAACATTCTAATTTGTCTCCAAATTGCTGTGTAACTTTACTCAGCTGATCGTCTTTTACAATTAGTAGCCTCACATGTTACTGCCAGCTGCCTTTCATTTCTGCTAATTGCTGCTCCTATATCTGAGGGTGTTTCGCTTCTCCTTTTGTCAGAGTGTTGGATTTCTTACAGCCTTCTTGTCGGTCTGTTGTATTATCATTGTGTTCTCTGTCCAGTTCCCTGGATCCATCCCGGATTTGGTCTGCCCTACTGGAGAGCTGATCTTTTGCGTTGCCATTGCCCTTCTCCTGCATTACCAGGCCTGGACCAAAAACTAACTTTATTTTTTGATTGAAATTTAGCCCACTCCTTATTTTTCTTTTTCATGTGGTGCTACTAATTTTTGTTGGTATTTTTCCTGTACTGTTGAACATTGCCTGTGGTCCAATTTTCAGTTTATTTTTTACTAAAGTTCAAGATCTGCTCTGGGATCTCAGCAAGCGCTGAGTCACTTTCTTTTTGCTTATTTTATTAAAAAACCCTATTGAATTGAACTCCTCTGCTTTTGGGTCCTTTATACAGACACACCTGACAGAACACTCTGACCAGTATGGACCCAGCGGAGGATTCGTCTGTATTGTCTGCAATGGAGTTTCAAGGTACCATGCTAGGCCGCCATGAGCAGGAGCTGACTTCAGCACATCGTACAGTGGAAATGTTGGCCTCCCGGGTAGCTGAGCTCTCTGATCAGCTCCATAGTCTCCAGTTCCAGCAGGGGTTAGGGCCATCCACAACTACTCGCATCCCTCAACTGGAGCCCAGGGTTAACAACCCACCAGTCTACTCGGGTGAGCCTTCTAATTGTCGATCTTTCCTCACCCAGTGTGAAGTTGTGTTTTCTCTTCAACCTCAGACTTATGCTTCGGAGAGAACCAAAGTGGCTTTCATTATTTCTCTCCTTGCTGGTCGGGCCCGAGACTGGGGGGCAGCAGTCTGGGAGGCTGAAGATGTGTGTTGTCTTGACTTTCATCGGTTCAAGGAGGAGATGATCAAAACATTTGATAGGTCTGTGTTCGGAAAGGAAGCGTCTCGACTGCTGGCAGCTCTCCAACAGGGTAGACGCTCTGTGGCAGACTATGCCATTGAATTCCGCACACTTGCAGCAACCAGCGAGTGGAATCAAGCGGCATTGTCAGCTCGATTCTTGGATGGTTTGACAGACATAATCAAAGATGAAATTTATGCTCGTGATCCCCCAGAGCATTTTGATGAACTAGTCTCCCTGGCCATTCGGCTGGATCATCGTTTTGACCTTAGGCGTCGTGTTTTAATGGGCTCAAGACCAGAAGCCACTGAGTTGCCTCCTGCTGCCCAATTGAAGTTTGGTCCAACTGAGCCTGAACCCATGCAGGTGGGCAGACTTCGCCTTACTGCAGAGGAGAAACAACGAAGATTGTCTAAAGGGCTGTGTCTCTACTGTGGCGGGCAGGGTCATGTTGCTTCACTTTGCCCAGTAAAAGCCAGTGCTCGCCAGTAATCAGGAGAGTTCTGGCGAGCGGCACTTTCATCTCCTCATCCCTCTGCTCCCGCACCCTACTGCCTGTCATGGTGTCCATCAAGAATGTCCTCCATTCATGCTCTGCACTTGTGGATTCAGGTGCCGAGGGCAACTTCATGGACTCGACATGGGCTCATCTTAAAGGGGTTCACATCCAGCCTCTAGTGGATCCCGTGTCTGTCTCCACACTGGGTGGCCGTGAGCTAGCTGTCATCCCCCACATCACTGTGCCGGTGAGTCTGGTCACTTCTGGCAACCACCGGGAGGAATTGGTGTTTTACCTTTTTGAGTCACCAGCTACCCCCATAGTGTTGGGCCATCCATGGCTATCTTTACATAATCCACACATTAACTGGGCAGAGAACACTATTATAACTTGGAAATCTTCTTGTCATGCTAATTGTCTTGTGTCAGCAACTTGTTGCCTTCTGTTTCTTCTGTTTCTGTTTTGCAGGAGGAGGATGTTGATCTCTCCCGGGTTCCAGGGGTTTACCACGATCTGCGCATGGTTTTCAGTCGATCCCGAGCTGCATCTCTCCCCCCCCCACCGGCCGTATGATTGTGCTATTAACCTCCTACCTGGTACCTCACCTCCTCGAGGGCGGCTCTTCTCTTTGTCAGCTCCAGAACGAGCGACCATGGAGAAGTATTTGTCTGATTCTCTGGCAGCCGGCATCATCCGCTCCTCCTCATCTCCGGCCGGAGCAGGGTTCTTCTTTGTGAAAAAGAAAGACGGCTCCTTGCGTCCCTGCATTGATTATCGAGGGCTCAATGACATAACCATTAAAAACAGGTACCCCCTTCCTCTAATGTCAACAGCCTTCGAAATCCTGCAGGGAGCAAGGGTTTTCACAAAGTTGGACCTGCGCAACGCGTACCATTTGGTCCGGATTAGGGAGTGCGATGAGTGGAAGACCGCCTTTAACACCCCCACTGGGCACTTTGAATATTTAGTTCTTCCCTTTGGGCTGTCCAATGCCCCAGCTGTCTTCCAGGCACTCGTCAATTATGTGCTGAGAGACATGATAAACAAATTTGTTTTTGTGTACCTGGATGACATTCTCATCTTTTCTCCCTCTCTCCAGGTGCACATCCAGCACATCAGACGAGTGTTGCAGAGGCTGCTGGAGAATCAGTTATTTGTCAAAGCAGAGAAATGCCTTTTTCATGCCCAGTCAGTTCCGTTCTTGGGTTCCATAATTTCGGTGGAGGGCATTCGAATGGATCCAGAAAAGGTAAGAGCTGTCTCCGACTGGCCGGTTCCTGGCTCACGCAAAGCTCTACAACAATTCTTGGGCTTTGCGAATTTCTATAGGCGTTTCATTCGCAACTACAGCCAGGTAGCGGCCCCTCTGACAGCATTAACCTCCACCAAATCTCATTTTTGCTGGTCTATAGCTGCTCAGGCAGCTTTTAGAGAATTAAAGTCTCGATTTACAACTGCGCCAATCCTTGTCCTACCTGACCCAGCACGACAATTTGTGGTGGAGGTTGATGCATCAGAGGTGGGTGTCGGAGCAGTTCTTTCTCAGATATGCCCTAAAGACAATAAATTGCACCCTTGTGCTTACTATTCTCACCGTTTGTCTCCTGCAGAGCGGAACTACGACATCGGTAACCGGGAACTGCTGGCAGTGCGGCTGGCTTTGGGGGAGTGGCGTCATTGGCTGGAGGGGGCAGCTGAACCTTTTGTGGTATGGACCGACCACAGGAATCTGGAGTATATTCAGACAGCCAAGAGGCTGAACTCCCGACAGGCTCGCTGGGCATTGTTCTTTGGGCGCTTTAATTTTACTCTTTCTTACAGACCTGGTTCTAAGAATGGTAAACCAGATGCCTTGTCACGATGCTTTGGCACTCCGTATGGCAATCCCCACCCTGATACCATTTTGCCCAGGGGCCATGTGGTGGGGGCTGTTATCTGGGGTGTTGAGGGCCTTGTCAGGCGAGCCTTAGCCAAAGTCCAGGTGCCCAAGGGATGTCCGGTGGGTCTGTTGTATGTTTCTGTGTCGGCCCGAGCAGCTGTCCTTCGGTGGGGTCATTCCTCCAGGTTCGCTTGCCATCCAGGCGTAAGGAGGTCGCTGGCTGCCGTTCGTCAGCGCTTTTGGTGGCCAGCCATGGTGGAGGACATCCGCCGGTTTGTGGGTGCATGCTCGGTCTGTGCTCAAAATAAATCCTCTAATTCTCGTCCCGTTGGTCTGCTTCATCCTCTCCCCATTCCCTCCCGCCCCTGGTCACATATTGCCATGGATTTTGTCACTGGTCTCCCTCCATCCGATGGCAATACTGTGATCCTCACTGTGGTGGACCGCTTTTCCAAGGCGGTCCACTTCATTCCCCTCCCCAAACTTCCATCTGCTAGGGAGATGGCCCGGGTGGTCGTGGACCATGTCTTCCGGATTCATGGTCTTCCAGAGGATGTGGTCTCTGACAGGGGGCCCCAGTTCATTTCCCACTTTTGGAGGGAGTTCTGCCGACAGATTGGTTCTACTGCTAGTCTGTCGTCAGGATTCCATCCACAGACCAACGGCCAGACTGAGCGTGCAAACCAGGATCTTGGGCGGATGCTCCGATGCCTGGCTTCCCATAACCCCTCTTCCTGGAGTCAGCAGTTGGTGTGGGCAGAATATGCTCACAACTCCGGTGTCGTCGACTGGGCTGTCTCCTTTCATGTGTTGTCTTGGTTACCAACCCCCTGTGTTTCCTTCCCGGGTGGCCGATGCTGCCGTTCCCTCGGTCCAAGCATTTATTCAACGCTGCCGCCGCACCTGGAAAAGGGCCAGGCAGGCACTGTTGCGGACCAGGGAACGCACCAAGAGAACTGCTGACCACCACCGAGCTGATGCACCCAAATATGTCTGTGGTCAAAAGGTGTGTCTCTCCACTAAGGACCTGCCACTTCGGGTCCCTGCTCGTAAATTGGCACCCCGATTCATTGGACCATGCCTCATTACCAAGGTGATCAGTCCGGTGGCGGTGCGGCTTCGGCTACCCCGGAGTCTACGCCGTGTCCACCCTGTTTTCCATGTTTCTTGTGTCAAACCTGTCTTGCGTTCTCCCCACTCCCCCCTTTCTTCTACACCCTCTCCTCCCCTGATGGTTGAAGGCTCTCCAGCCTTCACCGTCAGAAAGATTCTTAATTCAAGGAGGCGAGGTAGAGGTTTTCAATATCTAGTAGATTGGGAGGGGTACGGCCCAGAAGAGAGATGTTGGGTCCCAGCTCGGGACATTCTGGACCATGCGCTCATTGAGGAATTCCACCATCGGCAGTTGCCTCAAATCTCGGGTACGCCGGGAGGCGTTCCTGGGGAGAGGGGTACTGTCAGAACCCGGGTTTGAACTTTGCCCTCTTTCTTTTCTGACAGCGTTTTCTATCTTTCCTTACTGACAACATTCTAATTTGTCTCCAAATTGCTGTGTAACTTTACTCAGCTGATCGTCTTTTACAATTAGTAGCCACACATGTTACTGCCAGCTGCCTTTCATTTCTGCTAATTGCTGCTCCTATATCTGAGGGTGTTTCGCTTCTCCTTTTGTCAGAGTGTTGGATTTCTTACAGCCTTCTTGTCGGTCTGTTGTATTATCATTGTGTTCTCTGTCCAGTTCCCTGGATCCATCCCGGATTTGGTCTGCCCTACTGGAGAGCTGATCTTTTGCGTTGCCATTGCCCTTCTCCTGCATTACCAGGCCTGGACCAAAAACTAACTTTATTTTTTGATTGAAATTTAGCCCACTCCTTATTTTTCTTTTTCATGTGGTGCTACTAATTTTTGTTGGTATTTTTCCTGTACTGTTGAACATTGCCTGTGGTCCAATTTTCAGTTTATTTTTTACTAAAGTTCAAGATCTGCTCTGGGATCTCAGCAAGCGCTGAGTCACTTTCTTTTTGCTTATTTTATTAAAAAACCTTGTTGAATTGAACTCCTCTGCTTTTGGGTCCTTTATACAGACACAACTGACAACTTCCTTCTTGAGTTTTTCTTGATTGCTTGACATTCTTGAAACTTTCCTTTATATTCCCAAAACAGTAAACACAAATTCATGATGTCTCACCAAATTTCTCAAACATCCTATTGTCATGTTAAAATGAAACCCAAAATCATTCACACTCAAACCATTTACTCTTGCTAAAAAAAAAACAAAACAAAACAAATTCTGCCCTCAGACATCACACACAAGGAAACACACTCGCACTACAGCATAGTCTTGCACACTGCAATTAATAAAAAACAATATTTCCAAAACTAGTAATTTTTTTTTTCATCTCCACATCGTAAATTCATTCAGTTTATACATGCTGCATTTACATTTTGCACTGAAAAACCAAAACAGATGATAGTACGCAATAAATTAATACTGCAAACTCTTCGGTGGTTTAGGATGTTATTTTACTATTATTTGTGTGAATTTTTCTAAAACATCAAATTATTGGCCAAAACCATGTTTATGATAATTCTCTTGGTCCTCTGATAATAAAGGGCCCCTTTCCTCCTCATCGTTCCCCACCCTCAGTCTATCTAAATCAATTTTACTGTATATGTCACATGACGCAGTGGCACAGTAGGTAGTGCTGTCGCCTCACAGCAAGAAGGTCGCTGGTTCGAGCCTCGGCTGGGTCAGTTGAGGTTTCTTTGTGGAGTTTGAGAATTTGAATAATATTAAATGATTGTGAATCAGCTGTCCACTGTAAACAACCACAGTAAAACACACAGTTTTATTTATTAGTTATTCTTCAGTACACGAAAAAATATAAATATTAAATAAAAATATCTAAATATAAATAATAAATATTTCATAAAAAATGTTCAGCACCTGTGTAAACATCAGAAATATTTATTTGACAAATACTGACAAGTAGCCAACATACAAACTTTATCTGCAGTAAAGACAGCAACACAAAGCAATAGACTGTTTAAAGTCCCATTTTCTTGGTTAAAGCAGAAATCTGGATAAAAGAGGATTTTTTTTTTTTTAAATGTCAAATGTCTAACTCATTCATACACGTTCTACCGCCATGCAAAAAAATAAATTAATAAAAAAATAAAATCCTCTATTGGGTTTATAGAGTATGCAGGCAGAAACATGTTAGAAAACCTTGGGTATACAGTATGACATGGTCAACTAAAGTGGCTGGACCTTCATCCAAAACTGCTGGTCCTCCGTGCTTTCGCTCTTCCTCGTCATCATTTTCCTCCTCCACTCTGGTGTCCTTTACCTCTTCTCTTTGGATGCATTATTGAACTTTTCATCTATCCATCAAAGTTTCAGATTGATGTGTGATATGTGTGAATGTGTGATATGTGTGAATTTTAACTCTCAGTCTTTCCAGTTGGTTAATTGTGTGCTAACTGAGCTCAGGCTGTTGTTACTTGAATTAACATTTTTGAATGCTTGTGCTTTCTGAATGACCATTGTGTAAGCACTTTAAATTTTTGAGATTTGTGAGTAGTTTTTTAGTAAAAGTTCACCAAATGTAATTCACGTCAAAGCAGGAAATAGTATTTAAAGTTTAGGGTATGTTTTTTTTTTTTTTCAAAATAGGCATCATAGCTTTGAAATTGTAGTTCAAAAGGTTGGTAAGAGTTATAGCAATCGAGAAAAACTGTAATAAAGAATCATTAATGACACCTGTTTAAATTTTTTTTTTTACTGAATTGATAAACCCTCAAATTAAACTTAACAAATTTAATCAGCATTATCAAACAAGCCACACTGATTATCCAAAGTTATTTATTTTTTGCTTCAATTAAAAAAAAATTCACTTATTATACTTAATAGTTATGCAACATTTTCATGTCTTTCAGAACAGGTTACATTTAAATACACAAAAAATGCATACAACAATTTCTCTGCTCTCTTCAATTCAGCATCTGACAGAAAAGAGAAGAACCCAAGGCTTCCTGCATAAAAGACAGACATATTTCAGATTTCTTGATCATAAAGTAAATCAGCTTCCACAAACATCCTGAAGAGGAAGACAATACAATCTCTTGTTGTGCATTTATGTAAAGAATAACAAAAACACATCAAAAAGCATTAAGAAACTAAAGCAGAAGTCATCACTTTAGTGGCCATTGTCTTCAGGAGATCAAAAATACAAAAAGTCCACTAAAACAATGTGGGAAATATTTCCTTAAATATGACTGACAAAAAAGTATTATTCACAATCACAATAATTACGATAAACCAAATATACTTGGGCAACAGTGTGTCTTGCATTCAAAGAAAGCATGGTTTAAAAAAAAAAGTCAACAAAACAAGATGTCAGGCCTTGAAAGGATTTATTAATAACATGTGAGTGATTAAAAAAGTGATGCAGCCCACATTCCAGTGGCAAAAAATAGCCAAGATACAGTATAGGACATAATATACCTATTATTAGCCTCCATCCAAGCAGATTTAGGTAAAGGGACTAACTGAAGATAACTTGGGGAAGATCATACCAGTCATAGTTGTAGTATTGAGATTAATGTCAAGTTTTCTTCTGTGAGGCCTCACCAACACTATCACTTGATTACAGATCTAAATCAACCCTGACATGCGAATGACATCTTCCTGTTACTCTTAGTCAATTTCACACAATGCAATTGGGTTTACTTTTAAGGGAAGGTCTTTAAAGCACCGTATAATAATAAATGCAGGGCCATTGTCAGTCTTTGGCATTTTAAATCCAAATTTACAGGCAAATTGCCAAATACTGCATTTCTAATATACTAAATTTCGATAAACTATACTCTGATTTAAAGTAAAGAAAGAACTGATAAACATAATACATGTGAAAAGAATTTTAAATTATATTGTTTGGCAATTATCAATAAACTGAAATAATAATAATAATAAACAAAATAATTATTAATTATTATAAAACTATTTGGCTTGTAAAAAACGTGTCTGAACCTTCTACACTTTCATACAAGATAATTTCTTTCTCTAGGGAAGAGACAGCTAAATGGCACTAGAGTTTGGATCACAGAATACTTTTTCATTTGGCGAAGTTAGAGTATTTTTTTTCAAAAAATTACTTTTCTGCATTAAAATGCAGGATGAGAACTGTACACAACAGAAAAATTAACACATCAACCAGCAATCCAAGTCCTTACCACTACTCCATTGAAAAAGTGCAGTATTCAAATTTTATAGCTTTTCAGCATCTTTCTAGAAGCCCAACAAAACCCTTTCAGCATCTCTATGTACACAATTTTGCTCAATGGGAGGCTAATGCAACCACAATGGTACAAAGACTGCAAATGCGGATCAGAGGTTGATGTAAGATTCACCAGATGGATGTCTGCCAGAAACCATTTTACTGTAATCACAATTATTTTTACAATTAAAGACCAGACTCATGAGTCCCAAGAACTTTGAAAAGAGAAATATAAATGTTCATCCCACATTTGACATTGGAAAGCTGTACAATATCAGGTGTGAAAATCTGTTGTTTTGACTATAGAGAACAAAAAATGATAGGATCAAGATAATTGCACAATCATTATGGGATTGGTGGAGGGTGAAGAATCTTAGAAGTGACATCCTTACAGTGGAATAAGCTGATTGATCCTTATGGTGATGGAACAGACACTTCCAGAAGACGATTGTTTTTACGCTTGCATGAGACACTATTACTGTTCTTAGGAGTACCCTGGATGAATTTTACGCAAACTTTGTCCTGCTTAAACTGTACCAAGAACCTAAAATGGAGAGAGAAAATGTTATACTATAAGAGTGAAACTTAGAGAACAAAACAAAACATGATGCACAGAAATGCTGGACACTTACTCATCTGAAATATCAATTTTGATCTGGTTCCTTTCAGCTGAAGCTGCACCAGTGCAGTAAAGTTTGGTTATAATCTCGATCAGTCGGTCACTGCTAAGCAGGTAGTCACCTTTGGCTGCAGATGTAGCACCCTAAAGAGAGAGCATGTTAAAAGGAGTTCCTGACTCACATGGTGCCCAATATAATGCAAGTTATAATATGTCATACCTCTCTAAGCTTAAGAGCAAAGAAGCCATCGTTTTGTGTGCTCACAAAAACACTGCTGAGGTCTGGCAGGGGAACGCTGGCTTTCACCTGACCTGTCTTCTGATCAGCCAGAACCAGGCACTTCTTGGTCAGGAGGAAAATTCTGGGCGTTCCCTTAAAAGTTAATTAGTAGACTTAAAATGCAAAGCTTAGGCTGAAAGAGTAAACATAACTACAATTTACCTTCAATTACTTAAATTTAATACTGATTAAGGAGTGAGACTGATTGACATGATGCATAAATGTGTATTGAACACATACTCATCAGGTTACATGTGTTTGTAGCCTAATTAGAAATGTTTATAAATACAGCTTAAACTAACAAAAGATACATATAAATAGACCTTATGACCAGACCCTAAAAGAACTGCTCCTTATTATAGTTCATTGCACGTCTGGTGCAAATCCCAGAGCCATACAATATGTCTTTTAAAATTCTAAAGATTGTTTGTAATAAATGTACTGCTTGCACACCAGCACTGCCATTCAGCATTTTCCTAAAATTACTTAGCAGTGTATTGAAAACAATGTAAAACACATAGCATGGCAGAGTGAGCTTAAGTACCCTTATTCAATAGCCTTTGGCCTTAGTTTTTTTTTTCTCTCTTTTTTTCAAAATAAGAGTCCCACATAGATTGTAAGTTTATTATATGCTCAAATACAGCCAAGGATATATTATTCATATCATGTGAACAGTATATCACCAGGATTTTACACTCATGACACTTACAGCACATGAGAACAAGGAAACAATGGAGCCTAAGCCTCAGTGTGTCATTTGTATGTACTAAATTCTTATTGTTCAGCTATGCCTAGGTATATCCAGGTTTGCACTGTATGACATCTTCAACCATATGTACCACTTGCATGTATTTGGATTTATGGATTTTGAATAAAAAAAAATCCTGCACAGCTCTTAACATACCAAACAACATACCAAACTCTTCTGTCCTCTTTCTCAGCTGAGGTTACTTCTGCAAAGCAGACATATTACCGTCTGAAAATCAACAATGCCACGAATCCTCGCCTACTTTTTAAAACATTTTCCGATGACTTTGCTACATTCTTTTGCACCAAAACTGCAAAAATCAGTGCTCAATTTGCTGCACCTACAACAAACACGCAAGATACACCACCAACACCACACACACTCACCTCTTTTTCTCAGCTCTCTGAGTCTGAGGTGTCCAAAAACGTGCTATCTAGCCATGCAACCACCTGTCCACTCGATCCCATTCCCTCTCATCTCTTGCAAGCCATCTCTCCTGCAGTCATACCAACACTGACTCACATAATTAACACATCTCTTGACTCTGGTTTATTCCCCACTTCATTTAAGCAGGCTAGGGTAACCCCACTGCTAAAGAAACCCAACCTGGACCATACGCTACTTGAAAACTACAGACTAGTATCCCTGCTTCCATTCATGGCCAAGATTCTGGAGAAAGTAGTGTTCAATCAAGTCCTGGACTTTCTTACTCAAAACAATCTCATGGACAACAAGCAATCCGGCTTTAAGAAAGGCCACTCAACTGAGACTGCCCTGCTCTCGGTCGTGGAGGATCTCAGACTGGCTAAAGCAGACTCTAAATCATCAGTCCTCATTTTGCTGGACTTGTCAGCTGCTTTTGACACTGTCAACCACCAGATCCTGCTATCTACGCTCGAGCCACTGGGCGTGGTGGGCACTGTTATACAATGGTCCAGATCTTACCTCTCTGACAGGTCATTCAGGGTGTCTTGGAGGGTAGAGGTGTCCAACCTACAGCATCTAAACACTGGGGTACCTCAAGGCTCTGTTCTTGGGCCACTGCTCTTCTCCATCTACACATCATCTCTAGGACCAGTCATCCAGAGACATGGATTCTCCTACCACTGCTATGCTGATGATACCCAGCTATACCTCTCTTTTCATCCTGATGATCCCTCGGTTCCAGCTCGCATCTCAGCCTGCCTGTTGGATATTTCACACTGGATGAAAGATCATCATCTTCAGCTGAACCTCACAAAAACGGAAATGCTTGTAGTTTCTGCCAACCCGACTCTACACCATAACTTTTCAATCCAGATGGATGGGGCAACCATTACTGCATCCAAAATGGTGAAAAGCCTTGGAGTAACGATTGATGACCAACTAAACTTCTCTGACCACATTTCTAGAACTGCTCGATCGTGCAGATTCGCACTCTATAACATCAGAAAGATCCGACCCTTCTTATCTGAACATGCAGCTCAACTCCTTGTTCAAGCTCTTGTTCTCTCCAAACTGGATTACTGCAACTCTCTACTAGCTGGGCTTCCAGCTAACTCTATCAAGCCTCTTCAACTGCTCCAGAACGCAGCAGCACGAGTGGTCTTCAATGAACCTAAACGAGCACATGTCACTGCGCTGCTAGTCCGTTTGCACTGGCTGCCAGTTGCTGCTCGCATCAAATTCAAAGCTCTGATGTTTGCCTACAAAGTGACTTCTGGCCTTGCTCCTTCTTATCTGCTCTCACTTCTGCAGATCTATGTGCCCTCCAGAAACTTGCGTTCTGTAAATGAACGTCACCTCGTGGTTCCATCCCAAAGAGGGAAGAAATCACTGTCGCTCACGCTCAATCTGCCCAGTTGGTGGAATGATCTCCCTAACTGCATCAGAACAGCAGAGTCACTCGCTATTTTCAAGAAACGACTAAAAACTCAACTATTTAGTCTCCACTTCACTTCCTAATCTGCAATTGCCTCTCTGAATATCACACTAACTGTACCAAAAAAAAAAAAAAAATTCTAATACTACTAATACTTCCCTTCTTAGACTTTACAGACCTGAAACGTGCCTATAGCACTTAATCATTGTTGCTCTTAGTTGTGTAAATGGCTTCCTTGTCCTCATTTTTAAGTCGATTTGGATAAAAGCGTTTGCTAAATGACTAAAATGTAAAATGTAAATGAATAAAGAGTGTCAAATGCAGGTATGCTTTGCTTTTAGACAATATCTGAGCATTGCAAGTTTAGCTGTCCATACGAGTCTAACCCACCTAATGCTAGATTACTAGCTGGTTTCAGGGATTTTTTTGTATCAAGTTTGTATGTCACAAATAGTTGATGGAGCAAATTACAAATGATGCCGATTTAATAAGATTTTTGAGCAGTTACAATGACTATCTAACTGTAATAAGTCAACCCTGGACACAGAACTAACAGTACGTACCTTGCCATTGGCCCGGTTGATTTTACTGACAACATCTGCAAGAAGAACTTTGTCCTCTACCAAGCTGTTGAGCTTCTGGTACTTTGGATTCTTAGTTATCTCCACATAGTCTCCTTTAAAAGGTTGACTGACACTGTAAAAGCAGAGGATATCCATTGTTAGAATGAAATGGTATAGAGCAGATATATGTTTAACAAAGGTACTATACATAAAGGAAATTAGGTAAACTGCTCTTTGCTCTACCTGCTAGGATACAAGGCTTTTTTATCTTTGAAGAGTTCACTGGCTGCAAGCTTCTCCTCATAGGTAGCCTTCTTCTCCTCTGTGAACTGGCTGCGATATTTCTTACACTGATTGAGGGACACCACAAGGGGGTTATAAATGATTTAAATTTGACATGACAGAATTTTTTCTCATTCTCACAATTAATGTCATCTAGTAATACTGACCCTCCACAGATGGAAAATTCTCCTGAGTTCTTGATGTGTCCCATCAAGGAAACCATAGGGACAAGTTGACCAGCTCTTATCGATCGGTGACATGGAAGGCATTGTCTTCTTCAAGCCTAGGTAGTACTTCTGTATCTGTAGACAAAACAGGAGCTCGGAACTTTCATTGGATCTTTTATTGGATCCAGTCTTTTATTAAATCATTTTCTTTCTTCTCAGGTGACTAAGTGTAGGTAATACATTTCCAAAAGGTAGCACCAATTAGTTGTTTATTTAATGTACTTTGTAAGCCACATAAAGATTACATGGAAAAAGTAATCTACACTTCTATGGATTTAGCAGAGGGGATTTTACCTTATCTACCTAGAATAAAAAATAGAAAAAGTGAAGCAGAAACACTTTGTTTTAAATAGTTTAAGCAAACCATGCTCCCTATTAAAACTGGACTTGTCAGAAACTTTTGTAAATTAGAAGATAAATATTGACCTACCAACAAGTAAGTCTTCTTTCTGGATTATAAAACTGTATTCAATAATTAACTTCTTAAGTGACTTACAATTCTCTGGATGGTGAAGTCATAGATCTTCTTGCCAGCATTAGCTCTGAAGAACTTCCTGTACTCCCGACGAACCTGTAAAACAATTGTTCAGTTATGCTCTCTTCTATGTGCTGCAAAAGTTTGTGATGAAAGTTGGAAGCGGGCAGAACAGAAACAGTAATGTGATCAAAACCACCTTCTACAGTCATATAGTACATCTGTACTCAATTATCTTTTCCAGAAAAGATGGAGATCACCCGTAAGATGCTTATACAAAGATATACACACAAAAAAAGAAACAGTAAAACATTATGGGAGGGCGGAGAAAAAAACAAATGCCTGTGAAAGCCAAGAGTATGTTAGTAGCAGCATGCAGACATCAGACAGGACAGACACCTAAAAACAAACAGAAAACAAGGGTATTTTAGGCAAATAGAAACCCTTACACATTGGGGCGAAATCCTAATATCCATTTATTTAGGTTATTCAAAGAATTATTTACTTCATTTGCTGAAATAATCAGCTATTAGAATAAAAACAATAAGTAGATGTCTCATTGAATTGCTGATTAGATTAATTATTTATTAGAAAAAATCTTTATTATAAAAATAATTTAAATAATAAAAAATCCACAATTGTGCAATTAAAATGTGAAATGCAGTAAAGGTTTGAGTCTAAACTTTTTTCTGTGTAAAACTATTTGTAAATGTCTGCTTGGCGATTTTCACATGCAGTTAATTAGATTAGTTTGTAAATTGTTAAAAAAAACAAGCTACTGTTTTTTTTTAATTTATGTTACATGTGTTTCTTTTCCTTGCAAAATCAAAGTTTTATACTTTACATGGTCTCTTTCTTTTCTCCCAATGCATATTTAGTTTTATAGAGAAATAAATTCTGTCAAGTATAAACAATTTATGTCCTGTTTGAAAAAAAAATGCATGAAAATGAAAAACTAATTATGCACTGAAAGAAGAAAAAAAGACAATGTAGAGCAGGGGTCATCAAACTTGTTCCTGGAGGGCCGGTGTCCTGCAGATTTTAGCTCCAACCCTAATCAAACACACCTGAACCAGCTAATCAAGGTCTTACTAGGTATACTTGAAACACCCAGGCAGGTGTGTTGAGGCAAAATAGAGCTAAACACTGCAGGGTCACCGGCCCTCCAGGAGCAGGATTGGTACCCCGGATGTAGAGTATAAAACTGTCAGTCTGCAAGGACTAGAAACAAAAACAACAGACATTTAAAAACAGCTTTTTTTTTTAACAATTTGCAAACTAATCTAATTAACAGTGTGAGAAAAATACCCAAACAGACATTTACAAAAAGAAGTGTTTATAGGATTTATAATACAGAAAAAGTTTAGACTCCAACAGCCATATATTTTTCTACAGAAGCTGCATCTAAATTGATATTTGTATTCATCCAGACCATTTATTGTATATCAAATTGTAATTGCACAAGTGTGATTAAAAAAAAATATATATATTTAAATTATTTTATAATAAAGAATTTTTATAATAAATAATTAATCTAATCAGCAAGTCATTTAGACCTCTATTAATTGTATTTATTCTAATGGTTGATTGTTTTAGCAAATGAAGTAAATCATTCTTTAAATGTCATCAAAACATGGATTTAACATTTTATGGTATGCCCCAGACAGTCAACCAACTGGTCGTAAAACAGAACAGAATAGAAAGAAGCACATTCAGGCATTCTTTGCAGGGTCAAGCCAAAGCTGTTTTACCCATTGCCCAAGTTTATGAATAAAAAAGGTAAAAACCTGCCAAAACTATAACTTTTCTAAAGTTATAGATTATGATAACAAATGTAATTCTGCTTTATGCAGACACACCAGAGTCATGTGTTTAATGATGTGTACACTTCTAGAACAAAAAATTAAATTACACACACAGTGCATCCAGAAAAAATTCATAACACTTCACTTTTCCCCCACATTTTTTTTTTGTTACAGCCTAATAAAATAAATTTATTTCCTTAACATTTTACACACAATACCCCATAATGACAATGTGGAAAAAGATTTTTAGAAAAAACCTGAAAAACCACATGTACATAAATATTCACACCCTTTGCTCAATACTTTGTTGAAGCACCTTTGGCAGCTATTACAGCCTCAAGTCTTTTTGAACATGATGCACAGGTCTACGGGAATTTTTTTTCCATTCCTCTTTGCAATATCTCTCAAACTCTACCAGGTTGGATGGGAAGCGAAAGTGTACAGCCATTTTCAGATTTTTCCAGAGATGTTTAATAGAGTTTAGGTCTGGAATCTGACTGGGCCACTCATAGAAAATCCAACCGAGTTGTTGTGAAGCCACTCTAATATTTTTTTGGCATAATGCTTTGGGTCATAGTCCTGCTGGAAGATAAACCGTCACCCCACTCTGAGGTCAAGAGCACACCAAAGTAGATTTTCATTCAGGATTTGAATAGCTGCATTCATCTTTCCTTCAATCCGACTAGTCTTCCAGTTCCTGCTGCTGAAAAACATCCTCACATCATGATGCTGCCACCACCATGCCTCACTGTAGGGATGGTATTAGCCTGGTGATAAACGATGCCTGGTTTTCTTTAAACATAACGCCTGGCATTCACTCCAAAGAGTTCAATTTTATTTTCATCAGATCAGAGAATTTTGTTTCTTATGGGAGTGTCTTCCTTCTGGCCACTCTGCCAAACATGCCTGATTTGTGGATTGCTGCAAAGATGGTTGTCCTTCTGTAAGGTTCTCCTCTCTCCACAGAAGAATGCTGGAGCTCAGACAATGTGACCATCGGGTTATTGATCACCTTCCTTCTCCCCCAATTACTTAACTTAGATGGCCGGTCAGCTCAAGGAAGAGTCCTGGTAATTCCAAACATCTTCCACTTTTGGATGATAGAGGCTACTGTGCTCATTGGAACTTTCAGAGTAGAAGATTTTTTCCGTAACTTTTCCCAGCCTTGTGCCTCAAGACAATCCTGTCTCGGAGGTCTACAGACAATTCCTTTGTCTTCATGCATGGTTTGTGGTTTGCCATGCACTGTCAATCCCTGGGATCTTATATAGACAGGTGTATGCATTTTCTAAGTATGTCCATTCAATTTAATTTACCACAGGTGAACTCCAATTAAGTTGCTGAAACATCTCAAGAGTGATCAGGGGAAACAGAATGTGCCTGAGCTCAATTTAGAGCTTCATAGCAAAGGCTATTAATACTTATGTACATGTGATTTGTCAGTTTTTTTTTTTCGTATGAAATTTGCAACAATTATTATTTTATTTTATTTTTTTCACATAGACATTATAGGGTATTGTGTGTAGAATTGAGGAAATAAATGAGTTTAATCCATTTTAGAATTAGGCTGAAACACAAAAAATGTGGAAAGTGAAGCACTATGAATATTTCCCGGATGCACTGTGATTTACTAACCTCTTGCCATCCAAGATGTTATTTTTTCTTCAGTCATAAATAATTTTTTATGTATTTTTTGAAGACAACATTTCAGGGATTTTTTCCATATAGTGGACTCTAATAAAGGTTGAAATTCCAAAATGCAGTTTAAATGTAGCTCCAAAAGGCTCATAACAATCTCATATGAGAAATTAATATCTTATCTAGGGAAGCAATCAGTCATTTTCAAACATACATTTTTTAACTGATTGCTCATTTGTTGCCAGTGACTGTGTTGTAGCACTGCCTGACTGTGTGGTGCCCTACCATCTTGCATCTTGGTGTTTAGACTATGGTCAAGCAGTAACTGGCAGGCTTTTACATGTCCCCTATATATAATGATGAAAGAGTGACTTGTAAAGAACATTATTTAATTAACTTTGAACTTTTGTTCTAGAAGTGAAATAATCCTTTAACATTTCACCACAGCTATATTTTTGTCACTGACTTGGGCAAAAATGGACCTGTGGAAATTAACTCTGGGGTTAGATTATATTGTTAGTATACTACAGCTAGTTAAGTGACACTTATTAAACTTATGTTTATGCGTCCTACTCGTTTCCATGCCTGGCAAGAGGCGATGGTTGGAATATACCTTTAGTCCCAACCAGTAGGCCCAAATGACAGCAATGGCGTGTTTACGCCTGGCTTCCTCCTTCAAGCGCTTCAGCTCTCTACGTGCCTGTGAAGGAGGGAGGGAGATGCGCATGAATGCTGAAAGGTACAGAGGAATCGGAGCGCTAAGCAGAAGCAAAAAGCCAGGTCCACACATCACACAAATTTGCACTTCAGCTGCATAAGATGCTCTATATTTGGTGCTGGTTAAGACAGTTGGACATCATCAAGGTTTTCCTGTGGATATTTATTTCATGGGATTAACAAAACATGAGTGAAAACAAGGGGAAAAGGAGCAATAAAAAAAGTAAGAGTACAATTGGTCTCTTAAGGCACACAACATACAAACACAATAAAACAAGCCACACACAGCTTAAGAAGGCAAAGGTCACTCAAATAGGGTGGAAGAAAACAACAGTGCAAAAGTGAACGCAACATGCAAAAAGGATGTGCATGGGCTTGAGAATGGAATGAAAAGACATGTACATCTAAACAATATAATTTACACCAAAGGTACTCAAGTGTCATGAGGTTATTCAGAAAGCAATCAGAAATCTCCTGTTATTATAAATAAAGACAATTACACTACATTAAATGAAAGCATTTTAGTGGTTTGCTACAATTACTTACTAATAAGAATAATTTTATCAACGGTTTTGCAAAAAATCAAGGTGTTTTCTTTTATCAGCCAGAAATCAAAGCATCACTTCATACAAATACATTAATTGCTTACATATGAATCCTGACATCTTGACAGATAAAACTCCCCCAAAAGATTTTATAATATCAATGTTTTTTAACAGTACAGTTTAAGCCAAATAAAGTTAATAAAACTAAAATGTTGTTAACAAAAGCAACAACAACTGTTTAAGTTGTTACACTGAAGTTCTAAAACATTTATAATGTTTCAATAAACATATTACTGTAAAATGAAATGTACCAGAGAATAATAATAACAATAATAATAATAACAATAATAATAATAATAATCTTACTGGGCAGGTTGGGGGCCTTGCCCTTTTTGTCAGAGCGGTGTGTGGTCATTGTAATTTATTTGATTTTAATAATAATAATAATAAAATCCTACCTATGTATAAATGAGTGAATGTTGTGTCCTTGAACAGCTTTCTTTGTCAAACAAATAATAAAAACAAATAAATAAGTATCAGCCATGAATGGCTCTCGTCTACCTGTTCCGAGCAGGCTTCGAACTTCAACCCCTGCTAATATAACTCTCCCTGTTCAAAGTATGACTGAACGTATGATTCATGCTGTAGGGTCTTGAGCATGTTGGCATGCATAACATATAGGATAAGCTCATAGTAAATTGGTCATGGTCCTCATAGTCGCCTCAGGTACAAATGAATGAATGAATGAATGAATGAATGAATGAATGAATGGATAAATAAATAAATAGATGTCACACAGACGTAAAGGAGAATACCTTTGTTCCTTGCCAGCAGGCCCAAATGACAGACACTGCCTGTTTACTACAAGCTTCATGCTTTAACTTTTGCAGTTCTCTTCTTGCCTTTTTCCAAAGATGAGGGCAGAAAAGTATTAAGAAAATGTGTTAAAAGCACACGAGTGTTTTAATTCAGTGCTGTAAAACATTTTAAGACAAAAAAAAAGTCTTGCTCTTCTGACAAAAAAATGTTATGACGAAAAAAACAAAACGTTGAAAGCCTAATATTAGTACACCCACATTAATATGTTGGGGAAGGACATTAAATACAATTATAATTAACAGGAAAAAAAATCAAGATAGAAAAAACAAATTAGTTTTTATTATTTAGGTTTGAATTTAATGAATTAACCTGCTAGTCCTAAAGTTGTCTCAATTTTTATTTATTTATTTTTTTAAATGCACCAAAAACATATTTAGAAATACATAAAACGGCAGGGTATAAATGACAATTGCCACATTTAACTACCGGCGTTGTGTTTCCATCAGAACTAATTTTTTTTACCAAATTATTGACACACTAAAATGTATTGTTAAGTTGTTCATGCAAGCCATCATTGGACAGTAAATACTGCAAAAAGTTATAAAGTAGAATATGAGAAAGGGGTTAGTTCTAAGAACATATGATTCAAGCATTCACTTAAATGCTTTTATTTGCATACAGATGTTCCAACTTAATGTCAGCAAATTAACAATATATATTTCCCAATTATTTCCCCAAAGCAGCTATCTACATATGATAAAACAGAGTTAGTCACATCTAAACAAAAGAGGAGTCATTCGAAGCTTGATGAGGTGGGATGGGGGATGACTATTGGCAAGCTCTTTAAATACCTTTGTTCCAAGCCAAGCTGCCCAAATGACAGACACGGCATGTTTATTCCATGCCTCCTTCTTAAGACGACGCAGTTCCCAGCGAGCCTGGGGATTTGACATTTGCCACGTCGAAGCAGAGACAGTATAGCAAAGAATAAAATATTAGACATATTACAAGAAAAGAGTGATTGAAGAGTAAACTGCATCAAAAGCAGAAGTGAAAATTTGGACTAGAGAGAAAATAGTAAGCAAAAGCAGCAAAGAAGCTCTAATGTTGAAAATCAAACCCCACAGTAAAAGTTTTCATCACTTTACAGAATGAGAAACTGTGTTCATTACCTGGGTTCCATGCCAATAAGCTGAAATTGTTGTGACAGCCTCTTCGCATCGCTTCTTGTGTTTTAGTTCACGCAAAAGCTTCCGGGCCTATAAAAAAACTTGAATGAGAAAAGACCTTTTGTTTGTTTTTGGAAACTGCAGAATATGAAACCTACCTTCCATCCACGAATGAAAGATTGAACTACTAAGGCAGAACACCTGATTTTCTGGTACTTCTTTTGTTGCTGCATTTAAAAAACAAAAACAATAAAAAAAAAAACATCTTAAGTCACCATCTTGCAATTAAAAAAATGTCTCTCTCTAAATGGTTCCTATAGAAGGTGATATAAATGCAGCTCACCGCAAATCTTCGGTACCAGGCTGCCACAACCACCTGGCTCTTTTTCAGAAGGAGAAAGTGAGTGCGACATTTCCAGCCACGGTAGATCTTCTGGATGAGTGCTGCCAAGTCCTCAAGGCACTGTCTCCTCTTCTCTTCCAAAAAAAAGAGCTGAAGAAAAAAGCTTTCAAATTAGCATAAAAAAAATAAAAAATTATATATACACATATACACACACACACATATACATATATATACATACATACATATACACACACACACACACACACACATATATATGTGTGTGTGTGTGTGTGTGTGTGTGTGTGTGTGTGTGTGTGTGAGTGTATATACAACAGTTCTGTCTGGTTCTCAAATCTGATTGGCTGATAGCCGTGCGATATTCTGCAATATCAGAACTCCTACAGCCTTTTTACCCTTTGTGTATTACTCTGCCCACATACAGCCAGCAAAAAGCAGACACTACAGATCTAAAGTTCAAAAGATGCTTGCTCAACTGTTTTAACTGTCAGCTTATGATTTGAATCCAATGTAGAAGAAAGTAGTTCCACATACAAAAGGGTTTTTGAAATTCTCCGTTTTTGATTTTGTTTTAATATACACAATTATGGGTAACACTTTATAATAACTACACAGTGTGAATAATTTATTAAGCATTAGCAAATAGTGAATTCATTATTTGTTAAGCATTAACTGTACATTAATTAACGTTAGTAAGCAGTTTATAACTGCAGCTATAAATGCTGTATTCTTGACTTACAACCACATTTATAATGTGTTTAATAATTGTATTTTCATACTTTGTTAATGATTTATTTTTCATTGCTATATGAAGTATTGCCTTATTTACAAACCAGTTATTTAAGCATAGTTGGTGGTTTTTTAAGATCATTCAGAATGAGTTAGTAAATCATAAATAAACTATTGAAATCAACATTTATATGTCGTATTATTCAGGCATATATTAATTGTTAACTAATACGTTAATAAATTAATGACCTCAATTTCATCCAGTTTTGTGACCTAATCTAAAATGAGGACTATTCATGCTTTATAAATCCCTTATAAATGACAATTAAAGAGTCAGTTAAATTTTACAAAGGAAAATTCTAAAAATGAAATTAAAGTAAATAAAAGTAAAAATAAAAGTAAATTAAAGTAAATAAACAACATTATTCATTTCTATTCATTTGAAAATATACAAATCAAACTGTATCAAATGAAAAGTAAATCTGTGCAACCTAATCTAAAATAAAATTACTGTACAGTTTAAACATTGCATCTTTTTATATTGTTAAATTATTATATTGTTGTTGTTTTATGCAATTTTATATTGTATTTTGACACTCCTGTTATTCAGCAATGCTTAATATTTACAGTAATTTTACTTTTTAGATAAGATTGCAATGATTTTTGTTCAGTTGATATCGAGCCTTTAATTATCATTTATAAGGATTATAAAGCATGAATAGTCCTTACTTTAGATTAGGTCACAAAACTGCATTGAGTTGAGTTAATAAAGCATTTGTTAACATACATAGTAACCATTAATATATGCCTGAATAATAAGATGTATAAACCTTGATTTCGGTAGTTTATTAATCATTTACTAATTCATTCTGAATAATCGTAAAAACCTTCAACTACTCTTAAATACAACTGCTTTGTAAATAATGCAATACTTAATTTAGTAATGAAAAATAAATCATTAACAGAGGATGAAAATACAATTATTAAACACATTATAAATGTGGTTGTAAGTCAAGAATAGAGCATTTATAGCTGCAGTTATAAACTGCTTACTAACGTTTATTAATGTAGAGTTAATGCTTAACAAATAATGAATTCACTATTTGCTAATGCTTAATAAATGGTTCATAGTGTGTAGTTATTATAAAGTGTTACCCAATTATGCCGTCAAACTGTTGTATAAACGCAATATCACACTTGTAGCAGTGCGATATGGCTGTATATTAGCACTGGTGGGGGCACTAAGGCACTCGGTCTGCGGCCTCGTGCCATCGCACACCTCCCACCAGTGCCGTTATACAGCCATATCGCACAGCTACTCGTGTGATATTGCTCATTTATATGTATATATACACAAACACACACACACCTTACACGAGCAGTGCAATATGGCTGTATATTGGCACTGGTGGGAGGCGTGCGCAGAGATGGGAAGTAACGAAGTACAAATACCAATAACTTTTTAATTTTATTTCTTACATTTTTGCACAAATATCTGTACTTTCTACTCCTTAGATTTTTTTAACCACGCTCGTTACTTTTGCTTTCATGCGTTTGGTGGCGCGATCTATATTATTTCCTGTCATTGCGCAATATGAGCTTTTTGATGCAGTCTATTTTTCCCCATTGCGCGCATGCATGCTGCAGAGCGCTGCCTTTTTCAGGCTCTCGCGCACTGTGTGTGGACTAGTTTATGAAAAATACTATGAGAAAGACAAGGATGACTATGCAGATGTGACAGAGGAAGTCTGCAAATTTAACATTTACTGATGCTGCCCTCTTACACGCTAATATAACACCTTTTACTCGTTCGGATTACAGGTAAACAAGAGAGACACACATTGCAGTTCAAAAGCATGCTGTTTAAATGCCTTTTGCCCACTTCGGATCTTACTGCACAGGCTTCTTGTCTTTCATTCTAATACCGCTAAATATAGTGCTTTTTTTGTAAAGATTTGTACATTTAGTTCTAAAATAATCAAATACTTTATAAAAAATGTATGCATTGCGGTTTATTTCCTTTATTTCTGATAAGTTCATATTTCCTAATACAATATTTATGCTGGTTTTCAGTTTTTATTGATTTTGTATTGACTACATGAATTTACACATGCCGATATACAGCCATATCACACTGCTACTCGTGTGATATTGCTCATATATATATATATGACATATATATGAATATATATATATATATATATATATATATATATATATATATATATATATATATATATATATATATATATATATATATATATATATATATATATATATATATATATATACATATATGACATTCCCTCCTTTAAAATTTGTATTCTTTTACAAATATTTCACAAGTGCTGTTGAACAGAGCAAGAAAATTGTTTTCACGGCATTTCCTTTTGTATTTTTATTCTGGAAAATGTTTTTTTTTTCTTTTAGTTTGGCTGAAAGATTATAATAATTTTTTTAAAAGTAAAAACTGTTAAGGTCAATAATATTAGCCCCCTTAAGTAATTATTTGTTTGATTGGCTCCAGCAAAAAACTACTGCTGTCCAACGACTTGCCTAATTACCCTAACTTGCCTAGGTAAGGTGATTAACCTAATTAAGCCTTTAAATTGCACTTAAAGCTTAAAACTGGTGTCTTAAAAAACAAATAGTACAACAATGCATTCTATCATCATGACAAAGACAAAAGAAATTAGTTTAGACTTGACAAAAAGAAACACTTGTGGTAGATAATTGGCGTTCAATTTCTTTATTGAATAATACTTATAAAACTGTGGCAAATGTTCTGGCAGAGCGGTCTAAATTTGGTTTAGAAGATTTGATTGTTAAATGCCAATCTGCTTAGAAAGTGTCACCATTAAATCTAGTTTCAGATTTATTTAAAATCTAGTAACAGAAACTATTTTTCTTGCTGTATATTAATATGCAGCTGACAGTAGCCACTTTCAATCCAAGCAGTTTTTTGTCATTCAACACTGAATAATTCAATCAACTTGAAAACAAAATCTGAGTGAGAGACTGCTGCTTCTTTGCAGCCAGGTTAAGTGAAAATATTAAATTACATTTTTTTAAGCTTCAGTTTTATAAGCATCAGTGGAAAACAGGTGAGTTTCAGTTTGCAGATTTTTTATATGAGCAAAATCAATGATATAAACAGCCATTCCATAAAGAAAAAAAAATGTAAATACACTACACTGTGGGTGGACACATATCAAATGTGTTATATCTAAGTGGCTTTGAACAATTACCTGGAGGTTGGAAATTATGCAGCAATAATGGACTAGAATAAGATAAAAGCTCTGCACTGCTTGGTGTATGACACCAAAACTTTAGTACAGGGGTTTCATGAGCTCCTCAGGAATTTCTCGGCTGGAGTCTCGTTTCCCATGCAAATTTACAAACAGAGGAGGGAGGGATAAGTGAAACCATGTGTGTGACTGCTGTTTTTTTTTTTTTTTTCCATGAAGGCAATTGCTACTAATTATATGAGAAAAGCCTGAAGGAACATGACTTCCTGTCTGAAAAACACTTTATAGAAACCCTTGAGAGATCATACATATAACTTGCTTTAATAGCTTATAAAAAATTCAAGTCTTAAAATGTTGGTAGGGAGAATTGGTAAAGCAAAGAAGATTTTTTTCTCTAAATATTTTCTCACATGGCATATACTATAATATAGTATACGCCATGTGAGTATACTATAACTTCCTCAAGATCACAATGATATACAATGCAATAACTCACTCACCGTTCTGGGATTCCTGATGAATATTTTTGAACGTCCATAGGCAAATTCCTCTGCAGGAACCTGAAGGTCACTCAGGAGAACCTCAACACCCTCCCTAAATAAACAATCCACCAGCTGTTATTCAACCATACCACAAAAATCACAAAATGAGGGTATAAAAGTCTGAGACCACAGTAAAAAGGCTCTGAAATTATAACAATTCTATCTACAGTAAATGTCCAGTATTTTGTAAGTTGATATTTTGTATTGATGAGAGTAACACTAGAGTTGACACAAAGGGCCCTATCATGCACCCCGGCGCAATAAAGCGCAAGACATGTTTGCCCCAACATGTAGCTATTTTCAGACCAACTCATCCTTAATTTTCCTGTTTTCAGCCACATTGTTTAAATAGCAAATCCATTTGCGCCATTTAGTGGACTCATGGGTGTTTCGGTCTAGAAAAGAGGTGTGTTAAGGCACATATTTGGAGTGTTGCTATTTTGAGGAACAAAAATAGACTAAACAATAGACCAGCTGAAAGCAGGTCTATAGTCCAGTGCAGAGCCCGTTAGTAGTGTGCCTCGCTTACACATTGCTTAAAACACACAGTAAGTACAGCAATACTCAAATATCTCTGCAAATGAATAAATGAAAGGATTTGAATGAAAAGAATTAAAGGATTACAATATCATAAAAATAATTTTCTTCTACATAAATATAAAAAAAACACTGCCTGCATGCCTTCTTCATCTCTGGGGGGCTTTTTTCAGTTTATTCATGACAACTTGCTTTTGTATAATGTTATTATTATTAGTATTATTTACTACATGCATATTTATGTTTGTTTTATTAAAAACAAGCTTAGATTTGTCCACCTGTCAGGTTTTGGACCATATGGGCCATAGCATGTATGTTTGGATATAACTCAGTTTTTTACCACACTTTGTTATTATTGTTTATTTTTTTGTTTGCTGGAAATTAAAAATGAATTTAGAAATAGTTTTGACAAATCTTTGCACTGAAACAGAATTAATTATGTAGGCTAATGAATGTCTGTGGGTAGCCTACAACAATGTTTCCTTTTCCTTATCCACAAAAGAGAAAAAGAGAACATAAAGGCCGATTGGAGAAGGCTTGTTCTTTATCCTTGTGCTGCAGATGGTCTGTTTAACTGTTTTCTTGCTAGTGAAGTTTCAGTTTTTCCACTAACAAAATCTGCCATGTAAATAGAAAATGCATGATGGCGCGATACAACTTACTCTTTAAGAGAATGTGAGATGGGACTCTAATTGGTTTATTCTCAAAACACACCCAGAACTCATTAAAGGGTTACAAAACACCAAAACACATTTTTTGAGCTGTTGACAGTCGTATATGTGTTCCACACTGCTAAAAACACTATTAGGACACCTATATTTCACTAAAAAGTGTAAATTGGTTGTTTTTGCATTATTTCAAGCAAATTCGTACTTCCTGTTTGAAACGAATTTTTGAAGCTGCGTCACGGTCATGACATAAAAGCCTGTATTCCATTGTGCAGACTGGGCGTCTGTGCCAGAGTGAGTCTTATTACGTCTTACAGTGTGATGCATTAATGCATGAGTAAGGCTTGGTTCAAACCAATCAGCGCGCTCTATTGTGCAACTTCATTAATATTCATTAGTGTCACCGCGTTTACGCCACAAGACGCCACGTTGTGTTGGCAAAACAAGCGTGAAGTGTTGCTTTTGTAGTTTGCTGCAATTAAGTTTCGTTTTCATTTTCTCTCTGTGAGTTCTCATCTGCAAACGCTGAAATCCGGATTCCCTTGTATCGTTAGTCTTCTCTTCATAAAGACGCGGCTCTAGTTGCTGGTGATTGTCCTGTCTCTACAGATTTGGTAAGTGAGCGACCAGTGCTCTTTGTTTATTCAGTTTTGTTCGTATCGAATTAAGTTAACTATTGCACTGAGTGCAAACATAGCGCCGCATTTTGTGACCGGAATAACACACGCGGCTTTCTGACGCTACCTGCCCTGTGCATCTAAGTTTCCGGGAAATGCAGAGTTTTTTTTCTCTCATTCGCCGTGTGGTATCAAACATTGCATGAAAAATACACGCTTAGAGCAGATCCTCGAATCAAATATCGCGTTTGTTGTGAGGGGCATGAATAAATTCCCTGAATGAAAGAGCCAAACTGCAGTTAAAGTCCAACATTTAATAATTTGGCAAATAATTCGACTACAGATGTCCATGTAGGTTAAACACCATCCCTTTCTCATGTTTGTGTATTTTGACTGAAACTCGCGTGTGTCCAAATAGACACTCCCACACCATCCCACTTTAGTTCCTCCGACACTCCCCCCTAAACAGAGCTGGACACGCCCACTTTTCTGACTTTTTCCAAAGTAGAGGTGTGAAAACACCCTGCTGAAACGAGGGGGTTTCATGGCCCTTTAAGAGAATAAGCACAACACTGTTAGACCATGCGCCGTAGCGCAGAGCAAAGTTTTTCGTCACTAAAATAGCAAAAGTGCAATCAGACATGCCCTTAATGCTTTTGTACCCTGCGCTTTAGACTTTACGCCTAGATCATTAAAAAATGAGGCCTAAAAGTTTTCCTTTTTATACTCGGCAGATGGTTTCGACAGAGCAACTCTGGATAAATAAGCTGTATGCTTATTTATCCAGAAACTTGTAACCTTAGTTTAAGTGAAGTGCTAGTACATTATATACACATTAAAAAAGTAAAAGAAGGTAGAAAGGAACGAAAACAAAGAAAAGAAAGAAAATAAAACAAAGAAAACAAAAGGAAAGAAAGAAAGAAAGAAAGAAAGAAAGAAAG